>NC_029788.2:121158-123032 GCF_000816755.2 Arachis ipaensis | reverse complement strand
GGTATAACCAAATCAAATTTATATACACGCATTTATGTTATTTCATTCTCATTTTTCTTCTTTTTTTTTCTCCTTCTCTTTCCTCTCTATTTTCTTTATTATTATCATCATCAAATTTATACACGTGCGTTTACGTTTTCGTTTTCGTTCTCATTCTTCTTCTCCTTTATCTCCTCTTATTTCTTCTTCTTCTTTTTCGTTATCTTCGTTTTTGGTTCGATTTTTTTTTCCCACTTCACGTGCGTTTACATTTTGTTCTCGTTCTCGTTCTCATTCTCTCCTCTTTCTTCTCCTTTTTCTCTTCTTATTTCTTCCTCTTCTTTTTCATTATCTTCTTTTCTGGTTTGATTTTTTTTCCCACTTCTTTCTTCTTCATTGTTATCGTTTATTTGTCATCATCATCATCATCATATCATCATCATCATCATCATCATCATCATCATCATCATATCTTATTCTTCTTAATTTAATATCTCACAATCAATTGGATGATAACAAAAGTGATACACAAATTTAAAGTTAATAACACGAAAAATCTGTTAAAAAAGATATCAAAATTTTTAATAAATGACACAAAAAAAATTTTAAAAATTATATATCCAAAATTTTAATTCACTCAACCAACAAAATACATTTAAATATATTTTAAAACAAAAAAATACAAAAAATTTGTTACAAATAACATATAAATTGCTAAAAATCTTACATATGACTTCAATCACTCAATTAATTAAATGATAAAAAATTGGTTGAAAAATTTTTGTAATAAAATTAAAAAATTTCAATGTCAAAATTAAAAAAAAACTTTATATGTCACGGTAAAAAATTTCGGTGCTATTTTTATAATAATTTCTACAAATTTAAAACTCTATTTTCTCTCCCTCTTCTTCTTCGTTATCATCTTTTTCTTTCTGTTTCACATTCTCATAATTCTTCTTATTTCACCCTTTATCTTAACAAGATTTATGTCACAGTTAAAAAGTTTCGGTATTATTTCTAATAAAGTATGCAAATCTAAAACTCCCCCTTCTTCCGCCTTCTCTTCATCATCATCTTATTTTATATTTTCATAATTTTTCTTATTTCACCTTCTTAACAAAAACTTGTGCCATTGTTAAAAAAATTTAATATCAAAATTAAAAAAAATCTGTCAAAATAAATTTTTTTATGTCACTGTTAAAAAGTTTTAGTATTATTTTTTTGAATAAATTCTGCACAATTTAAAACTTCTCATTCTCCTCTCTTATCATCTTTTTCTTTTTGTTTTACTTATTTATAATTTTTTTTGTTTCATTCTCTTAACAAGACAAAAACAAAAAAAAAATCAATTAAAAAGAGAAGAAAAAATTAAAAAAAATGTTGTAACAACTAGAAAGAGGAGGAGGAAAAAAAAAACTCAACAAAATAACACTAATAAAAGAACGACGATGAAGAGAAAATACACCAATGAAAAAAGGAACACAAAAAAAAAAAGCATGTGATTTATGCACATGAAATGTAAGTAATTTTTGTTAAAATTATATCAATTTTGTTAGACTTAATTGATAAAAATATTTAGATATATAACAAAGACTATTATATAATTAGGTTTAAAATTTTAATTCATCCGGGATGTATAAGAGAAGGATAAAATAATAATCTATACTAAATAACCAAAAAGCCAAATCAATGATAACAAAATAATAAAAGAAAAATCACATATCTAATAAACTAATATTTTTTTCAAAAAATAAAATAAAATTTTTGTCATGTCCACTTTAACGTGTCACTAAAACAATTTTATCTAAAAATAAGTTTTTCTAAATTAAAGTTTTACTAAACACAAGTTTTTCTAAAGTTGATGATTTAATATTATTGTAATTGATTAGTTATGG
>NC_029788.2:116353-121059 GCF_000816755.2 Arachis ipaensis | reverse complement strand
AAAATAGGAATAAAAAATTAATATTAAAAAGAAAGAAATACAAATTAATAAATTAGATAAATTTTTTACTAAGTTTTAATTTTTTAGAGTTAAAAAATAATTAGAATTATGAATTAATGGATTTTTTATTTTTATAAATTAAATAAATGTAATAATTATCAAAATAAATAATTTAAAAAATATTTACCGAAATAAATACATTTTTCTTATCTCGTTTACAGTGTAAACGAGTTGATATTGCGTGTATCTCGTTTATATTGTAAACGAGATAAGACTGGTCAATTTCAACGGGTATATCTCGTTTACAATGTAAATGAGATAGATAGAAGACAAAGTGGCAGTAGCTATAAAAGGATGTGTAACCATTGGTATTCTCCACAAACATTTTTCATCCTTTTTCTGTCTGGTTTTTCTCACGAAAACAAAGCATTAATGGCCAGTAATAGTTCATACATAGTTGTGCTTATTTATCCCAACTGTTGTATGAGAAATGGAGACAACGGGATAGCATTTGAGTGTGAGAATCCGATATTGTTTCGCGCTCAACGTGTGAATACATTGTCGAATTTAAAGAGTTTGATATTGAACAAGTTCGGTGATACAGAAGTGAGGGAGGTTGAGGCCTCTGAAGAATTATAAAACAAATTCAGCCTTATTAAGGAATAATTATAACTTTTTGTTTCTCAAAATTCTTACTTTTTTTTTTGGTTTAGTAATTAGATCAGCTTAACATGATACATGGCATAGTAGACGTTAAGCGAATAGTTCTATCTAAACTGCAGCAACTTCTATTTAACCACATACTTCCATGTTTTTAACCTACATATGTCTCTAAATTACATATGTCAGTAAGCAAATCCCAATTAAAACTTTATTTGTTTGTGCAAAGATGTTATGACTTAATTCCTAAACCATTTAATCACGTACTTGTCACTACAAGACTACTCTAACAATAGTCACATACTTAGATTAAACAGACAGAACGCAACGAACTTCGAAATCGGCTGCCCCGACGTAATGCGACGTCTCGTTCAGTCTGTTAATGTCTCCGTCGTTTACCGACTGGCGTGCCATCACTGTATCAGTCTAAAATAGGATAGAAAAGGGTTAAAAGATGGAAGAAAGAGGTTGACTAAGTCAAAATAGGGTCCAGAACAATGCTGTAAACGACTTATATTTATAGGCGCGGACATACTTTATCTCGTTTACAGTATAAACGAGATAAACACTGTATTTCATTTACACTGTAAACGAGATGTAATTTACAGTGTAAACGAGATATGACAGAAGAATTCAAAACAGTAATTATTTTTTAAATTATGTATTTTGATAATTATTACATTTATTTTATTTATTAAAAAAATCCATCAATTAATCCNCGAACAAAAATTCTCGTGTTGGAAAAATTTTGGATATGGCCAAACACTGTAATAGTTAATTCGCCACTCTTTTTAATTCACCGAAAAAACTTCACCTAAAAAATAAAATAGTGAAACATGTCAGGAAAAAAAAATCAAACCATCAACATCATATATCTAAATAGGATTGTTTAGACTAATATAACGACTGTATCTGTAAGTTTGCAAACACAAATAAAAAGGTAGTGATCACCCGAAATTTAAAAAAAAGAAGAAAATATATGATTGAAATTTCAAACTCAAATGCTTGTAAACCTTTTTCAACAATACTAGCATATGCTTAACGTATGCATTAAGGTTATAAATTTCAATCTTTTACTCTATGATTATACAATAAAATATGGACACATCATCACCGCAACCAAACCAAAGGAAAATTAATTAAAAGGTCCCGAATATGTCTTTCTCAAAAGTAATAAAGGCAAAAGCGACCTACTTTAGATAAGTGCATATGCTACAAAAACAGAAACGCGTTTCCAGCTTGCTCATCTCATCTTGCCGTTTTTTTATCTTTTGGCTTTAGGAATTAGGATCTCTGCATTTATATACCATACACTAATATATATCATAAAAGGGGAGAAAAAAGAGGAAAGGATATGACATATGAGAATGGAAATAAAGGAAGAAAAAACGCGGAATTGAGACATGGAAGTTCTATTCGTGGATCCGGCATATGCATTTGTATTATGAGTTGAGGGCTTGTGGCTGAGGCTGGCTCCATTATATTATATATGCGGTATATGCGGAGTCTGCGAGTAAGGGGTGAAAATGGGCCAGCCGAGTGGAATTTTGGTTTTGGACGAATTTGACCNTTAAGAATAATTTATTTTTACAAAAATTATATTTTGATGAGTCGGCCTAATAAATTTCGTACGCTTTTCTTTAAAACACATGACCTAACCTTTTTAACTAATAAACTTTTCAAAAAACTCAAAATTGACCTATTTAATAAAACGAATCAAATTGAGCCGAACTTAAAACGAGCCGAATCACGAGTTCATGTCAAGTAGTCTGACCCACTTTCATCCCTATCTGCGATTTTTTAAATATATTTACTCTTAAAATAATATTAAACATACTTTTCTTAAATAATAATATTAAAATAATACGACATATATGATAATTATTTATTAAAATAAAATATAAGAAGAATATTTACTTATTTATTTATTTTTGTGGATATGCAAATATACAGATACCTATATAAAATCTGTAATCTGATCATATAAGTGTGCAAATTGGATCTAATAGCTTTGCAGTTCAAATTTTCTGTATCTGTAATTTTCGGTTCGAATTCAGATAAATATCACGAATATTCGGATTAAATTCATGCCACTAATTAAAGTATGCATTGAATATAAAGACATCTTTAAAAAGAACGCACACAAAACACAATGCGTTAAGTAAGAAAAAAAAAGCTAATTATAATATAAAAATTATGTCTATTATAATGGTTTAGATGGATTTAAAAGACAAGATAATAAATAAAATTGTTACGATTTGAAAAACTGTATCGGTTTATTTTAATTTTCAATATAATTTAATTTGATTCAAACTATTAGGATTTAATTTCATATAGTTATTAGTATATTAATAGGCACTAACCAATTTATTATCTACTTTTTTTATTTATTAAATATATGTAAAATAACAAAAAAAATTAATTGAAATGATAAAATATTTATAATTTAATTAAAAGATTTTGGAAATAAGCCAAAAGAAAAATATTTTTTCATTTTTAAAATTATATATAACAAAGGCTTTTAGAAAAGAAAAATCTGTATATCAAATCCATCTAGGGCCTCATTATATGTAATAGATACAGATAATATAACGAAAAATTATTATTTGAACAAAAAATCATACATCAAACTTCTTTCCAACTCCTATTATTTTATAGTGTAAAGTGTTTGTTTCATAGACAGCAAAACTGTTTCTTTCGTGCTTTTCATTATGGATTTGTATATGATGAAAAAAAATACATTAAAGAGCTTAGAAGACCAACTTAAAATATTTTATTTGTGTGATTGATATTCATTATTTACTCAATTTTTATAATTTGCTCCAATAGTTTATGAAAATGTAAAATTAAAATTATGCCACAATATTTTTTTTTTTGGTGGTGAGGGCTAATAACAATAGCAAGTAGCAGTACAGTAATAAAAAGATAAAATGGGAGAAGATGAACAACACAACAATGAAATAAAATATTATCTTTCTCTTAATAATATAGTAATCATATATGTTTCTAATATTAATTAATTTAAAGTATTAATACACGTATTCTAGTTTTAATAATATATAAATAATTTTTTTATATAATCATATATTAATATACCCATTCCGCGTTTAAGTATAATATTTTCAAAGTTAGGAAAAGAAATATTAATTAATGATATAACAAAAACATAAAATATTATATCCAATACATCAAAAAATAAAATTTGAAAGTAACTATCTAAACCAAATTAATTACGGAATTTTTAACAAAGAAGAACATTATTAAAAAACCTTATATTTTATAAAGAGATTTGGTTTTTATTGCAAACGAATTTTCAATAATCGATAGAATTACCAACAGATTTTGTATATCAATAAAATCATTGTCGAAAATAATTTATTGACAAATTTTTTCCGTTAATAATTTGCCAACAGATTTTTCTGCCACCAACAAATTTTCTTTCCATAATAACCTCATTTATTTTGCTAAAAACGTAAGATTTTTTGACAGATTTTTTTTATAGTAACTAGTATCAAATTTTTTAGCTGACTTTTTGTTAGTAATTAGCGGCAACAGAGGGAGCTCATGCAACGAGTGCATCGGTGGAGAGAGAGAGCAGACGCGACAAGAGCAATTGCAAAGAAAGCTTGTGCAACAATACCAGTGAAAGGAGCAGATACGACAAGAGCGACAACAGAGAAAATTTGTGCGACGGAGAAATCACTTTTTCAATTTGACAAATAAATGGAGGTTGTCTTTGTTGAAATAATAAGTTAGCCCTAATTTTCATCGGTAATAGTATCAAATTCAAATTTTAAATTTATTGACAGAATTATCGGAGGATCTTAGAATCTGTTTGTAAATTTTTGGAAAAATATTTTAAATTTTTATCGACAGAAAATCTGTCAAAAATTCATTAGTATTTTTTATAGCAAAATTCTGTCTTAAAAATCTGTCCGTGATCTCTTATTTTCCAATAGTGAAATTTTAAAATATTGTTTTGTTCTCAAAATTAAATTTAAAAATTCTGTTTAATAGATTAATATGCATACATATTTACCCCTCAA
>NC_029788.2:113382-116266 GCF_000816755.2 Arachis ipaensis | reverse complement strand
TATTTTGGTCCTCAAAAAATTTTGGATAAGACACTTTAATCATTAATAATTAACTTTGTTCACTTGGGTCATTGGTCCACTTTACTCTGTCAACTTCTAACGAAACTGTCCTATGTATCGCCTTAACTTTCTTCATCAGACGTTAAATGACACATGGACAAAAAGGACAAAATGGTCTCTGCCCCCCACTGTACAGAAACAATGCCGTTCTCTCCCAATTTTCATCATGTCTCGTATAACCCTAACAGTCTAACATTGTAACTTCAAGCTGCAAAATGCATACTCTGCAACTTTAATGCTCACAAGAAGAAAAATTATCAACTTGTTCTCAACTCAATTTATACTCAGAAAACTGATGACCATGTCTCTCAGGTACTTGTCGTCTTCGATAGATCCCATGGATCTAGATAGCAAGCCCGATTTGTTGAGACTCGTCGTTGGTGTCGCCATCCCCCTCCTCCTCTGTCTTATCATCTCCATGACCACATTGTCCACCACTCTTATCACTTCCTCCAGCTTCTTCTTTAAAGCAATGTCCAGTAATTCCTTCAGCTTCCATATGAGCGGTGACGACAACATTGCTCGCTCTGCTGACATCTTGGACTCCCAGAGAGAAGGAATGAGGCACTCGAAGTCTATTCCAAATGAGAATTTGTATAAGACATCGAAGGAGAATCTTCTCTAGATGTCTTGAATGTCCAACAATCTATCTTACCTTCCAGAAATCAATTGGAGGAGAGGAATTAACCTAATTTGGATATCTTGATTGACGATATCGAGGGAATAGAAGCAAATGGTGATGCTCCTGAGCTCGAGGTTGGCCATCTTACAATGGAAGCGTTATGAATGGCCGTCGGAGTTGAAGATTACGTTGCCGAGAAGGTCGTCGAGGAGAGTGGAGAAGAGTGTGTCCTTGGGGTAGTTGTGTAACTTGGTCCTGAGGATGTGGTGGACGTTGTTGGGATTGGAGGTGATGGTGTTATCGAGGACGTAAAGGTGAATGGTTTCGGTGGGTGAAATGCAGAGGAGGTGGGTGTACCAGTCCCAGAGGTTTGAGAAGTGTGTGGTCCATGACATATTGAGGTAGGTGTCAGTTATACCATGGCTTGATCCTAGAGATGAAGAGGAGGAAAGAGAAGATGGAGAAGAAGAGTGTGAAGATGAAGAAGGAGAGTATGAATGTTAGGGTATGCGAGATATAATGGAAATTGAGGGAGAACAGTATCGTTTCTGCCCAAAGGGGGCATGGACCATTTTGTCCCTTTTGTCCACGTGGCATTTAATATCTGACAGAAAAAGTTAAGGCGACACATAGGATAGTTTCATTAGGAGTTGATAGAACAAAATGGGCAAAGATAACCTAAGAGACTGACGAAATTTATTGTTAGAGACCAACTACATAATTAATTTTAGTTGGAGACTAAAGTGTCTCGTCTGAAAATAATTCTAACATACAAGCAGAGCCGCTATTCTAAGTTTACCCAACTATGCAGTTTGGTTTATGATCGTTGAAAATGCAACTAGTATGGAGGAGGAGAGTTAGGGTTGAACCATACTGTGTCACTCAAAATGCTATCTATCTATGATGTTACAAAATTCTGAATCTCTTACTCTACCAAAAAAAAAAATGTATGGGAGAGGGGTTATGTTTGCAACAACTATGATAGTTACAAAAAGATTTTATGCATATAATGATGACACACTGTAAAATATAGGTTCTTTTCCACAAGAACTAGATGTACGATTAAATAATTTATCCTCTTAATTCAGTGATATTATGAATTTAGGTATTTATTATGATACATTAATACTTAAAATTTTAGTGTCTAATTGTCAAAAAATAAATAATTAATATTTAATTTTAAAGTAAAAAACTTAATAAACATTAAAGCCATGAAGTTATGCCTAATCTTTAATGAAAGTGACCCTATCACTTTTTGAAAATGTCCAAATCAGTGCCACCGTCCAGAGAATTATATTTTCCTCAAATTCTCCATAGACCAAAATGCTACCCACCAAAAAGTTTGGCCCAATATTTCAATCGCTTGCACTTACAGTCAACGGAAAAAAAAAAAGGATTCTATTGTAGCAATTTCCTACGCATAACAACAAAAACATTATTTACAGTTCATGGTTGAGTTATAAGGATGAAAGTTAGTTGATGGAAAAGATTTTTCGAAAATTCTTCACCTGAATCTTCCGTTAAGAGGGAATTGGAGCAAACGATCAGTTATCAAGCATAATACTTGCTATCAAATGTATTGGGAAACAGTTCAAAGATGTTATGACTTGTCAACTGAGAATTCTGAAGGAATGCTTGAAGAACCACCATTGCGGGGGTTGTGTTGCAGCGAGACGGGAATGGAGGCTCGAAGTTACTCAAACAGGTTGAAGAAGGATTTTTAGGGCGGATACGAATGGGTCGGGTTCTAGGTAGTTAGGGTTCTGTTTCTGTTTTTTGGACTTCACAGCCCATGACCAAAAAGACAAAAAAAAACTAACGTACCACGTCAACAAAATTAACATTGTTAGTGACAGAATAAATGAAGGGACTAACGTGATTTATTTTACATTTTTTAAGGATAATTTTAATTAAATTTATATTTTGAAAATGAAAATAGAAATTGGAGTATTTTCAAAGACGATTTTGTGAATATTTTCTAATATGTACACACAAACACACATACATGTTATCAATAATAAAAAAAATAATAATAAATTATCTTAAGAGACAGATGTAAATGACTGAATTGGATACGGGTGTTTTAAGATTTAGCATTTTAGATTTTAGCCCTTTTTTTTTGGATATGCGATGTACCCCTTGTAGTAGATGCAGGCTGGGGAAACATGGGCCTAATAAGCCATCCTAACCCATAACCCAGAA
>NC_029788.2:110950-111700 GCF_000816755.2 Arachis ipaensis | reverse complement strand
TATATTTATATATAAATAAATTTTTATGTATAAATAACATTTTTAAACCTCACAAGGTACGTAACAACTAATAGTCACATTCTTTTCTATTAATTATCGTGTCAAATATGTAGAAAGAGAGAAAAGGGGAAGAGGGAGGAGGGTTACAAAAGGGTGTAATCGTTGATTGTTACTCAATTTTTAGTTGGATAATTAACATAATTTCGAGATGAAAACGAAGAAAGATTGCAGCAGTGCACGGTCTCCATCACATGTGCGTGTGTATAACTTATAACAACACGGCATGCAACTTTCTGAATGAAGCACGTCACGACACTATATCCGTCCCTAAAAAGGAGGCAGATAGCACCACAACCCTTATCCCATTTGACAACTCATGTGAAATCATAGTTACGTTACGTGTACTATTTCATTTTCGAGTAATTATATATTAACTTAATTTTATTTATGTCAAATTCATAAATCTTTCATGTATTATTTTTATATAAAATATTATTTATATACTAAAATTAATTATTAATATATTTATGTATAAATACAGATAATATATTGGTACCCTATCCTTTTCCTTATTTTATTTATACGAGTATTGTAGCAAACACTCGTTGAGTGAAATATGTATACTATCCGAGCAAACAGCAAACTAAAACTGCAAGATTATTTTTTTATTTCCCACGATATATATACTTCAAAATCATACATATTTAAAATTAATTTATCATAAATATAAATTTTATTTAAAAAGTTATT
>NC_029788.2:110338-110842 GCF_000816755.2 Arachis ipaensis | reverse complement strand
TATTGTACTTTTATTTCTTTTACAATAAATTAAAAAATAAATTATTCTATTATTCACTGTAATTTCATAAGGAGTCCTTCTATATATTCCTTCCTTCTTTTTCTTTTTCTATTTGTTGACAGCAGTTATTTATGGATTATATGTACTTTTTACAATAAATTTTATCTCAATTAATTAAGCATCGTCACAAAAAATTTAACATACCATATTTTATTATTTAATTTTCTGTTTAGAATAATTTAATTTGCTTTGGATTTCCAACTGATTGTGGACTTTAATGAATCGGGTTGAAATGTTGAATAGATAAACTTAATTTATTAGATGTCTATGAAAATAAGTGATTTTATGGAAATTATATTTAATATGAAGACGAAGATAATATTTTAGTTTAATATAGATATTTAAAACGTATTATAATATTATAGATATATAAAAGATATATTTAATACGTATTTTACGTGTGAATCAGAATATTAATACATATATCTATTATTAAAATGATGA
>NC_029788.2:100524-110281 GCF_000816755.2 Arachis ipaensis | reverse complement strand
TGAGTTTTGATATTTTATTTTATTTTATTTTATTTCATTTCAAGTACTATGAATAATATGAATCTTGATGGAATATCGATACCTCATTTCGCTTTCAATTGGGTTCCACCACGGCCTTGTCGTTTTCCTTTTCCTTTTCCTTTTCCTTTTGATCAGTGCCATGCCAATGTTATGAGCACTTATCTTACCACCTCATCGTTCACGTTTGTAGACCAAATTACCCAAATTTCAACTATTTTGATAATATAGTATTATTTAATATAATTAAGATTGAACTAAGCTGACATATATATACACAATTCCCAGAGCAACTGATTCTTTCGTAGGAAACAGAAAGAAGGAACTGAACTGCAGTGAAAACGTACGTGTCCTTCATTCTGTTATCCATTCTAGTTCTCTCTTCGCTTCTCTGTTATATGATCACTCCCTCTTCTTTCTGTCATCTTAGTTGAAGTTTGAATTTTACTTTTTGTTAAGGTGGTGGTAGTTGCTGTGTTTGAGTTAATTAATGCTGCTGGGAATGAATATTTGTTGTTGTTGGGTTGGAATAATTCACAATTGAATTTGACATATGATACGATTATATTGCAGGTAGAAGGATCTTTGAAAGGAGAATGCTTGGGAACGGTGTTGTTGGGATCCTAGCTGAGTCCGTGAACAAATGGGAGAGAAGGGCACCGTTGACTCCAACACACTGTGCAAGATTACTTCATGGCGGTGGTGGTGTGTCTCGAATCATCGTGCAGCCAAGCACAAAGAGAATCCACCATGATGCTCTATATGAAGAAGTTGGCTGTGAGATTTCACACGATTTGTCACAATGTGGCCTCATCCTTGGCATCAAGCAACCTAAGGTCAAATTCAACTTGCATTATTTTCTAATTATTGTTTTGCATGTGCTATGAACTTGTCATTATCAACATTGAGTTGGTCTAAAAGATTAAGGCCTCGTTAGATCTCTTCGATCTGGTCTTGGAAAAGATATGAAAAAATCATGGTGAGAGGGGCAACCACGAACTTCGAGCTGGATTATTAGTAATAAGATTCAGATACTGATAAGAATTATGTGCTGCAATTTTGGAATGTGTTTTTTGTGCAGCTAGAGATGATTTTACCCGACAGAGCTTATGCCTTCTTCTCCCATACCCATAAAGCACAGAAAGAAAACATGCCTTTGCTGGACAAGGTATATTATGATATCTAATTCTTCAAGTTGAATGTGGCTCTGAATTTCAGAATTTTGTGGCGGTGGTTTTCTTAACTTCGAGTTGGATCATTAGTAATAAGATTCAGACACCAATAAGAATTATGTGCTACAATTTTGGAACGTGTTTTTTGTGTAGCTAGAGATGATTTTACAGTGACAGAGTTTATGCCTTTTTCTCCCATACCAATAAAGCACGGAAAGAAAATATGCCTTTGCTGGACAAGGTATATTATGATATGTAATTCTTCAACAGAATGTGCTCTGAATTTTAGAATTTGGTGGCGGTAATTTTTTTTTTTAAGAACTTATGACTTATTTTCGTTCTCTTCGACTTACATCCTCGAAAACAATTTTTATAGATCCTAACTGAGAGAGCATCCTTATATGACTATGAGTTAATTACTGGGGATAATGGGAAGAGGTTACTTGCATTTGGGAATTTCGCTGGTAGGGCTGGAATGATTGACTTCTTACGCGGATTAGGACAGCGTATGTTTCTTCTAATCCTAACACTTCAATTCTAGTATTTACAAATTCAATGTCTTCACCTAGTGAACTTAATATCATATTGTCTGTTCTGTTCTTATATCTCAGGGTTCTTGAGTCTTGGATACTCAACACCTTTCTTATCATTGGGATCATCCTACATGTACCCTTCGTTGGCTGCTGCTAAAGCTGCTGTGATTTCTATTGGTGAAGAAATTGCAACCCAGGGATTGCCACTGGGAATCTGTCCCCTAGTTTTTGTATTCACTGGTTCAGGAAATGGTACAGCTCCTATGTTGAAATGATACTCCGCCCTTGCATTTTGGCTTATCCTCTCATAAGCATACATGATGCAAAATGTTAATTATGTTTCTCTGTGTATTAATGGACTAATGATTTCTTAAAAGTCTTGCCTACTTGTACCTAACTAATTTGGAAATGTGACTCTTATATTGACTATTGAACTCTTTCTTTTCTGTAGTTTGTTTGGGAGCACAGGAGATATTTAAGCTTCTTCCTCATACCTTCGTAGATCCAAGTAAACTAAGCAACCTACATGAAGCGGTAAGTTTTCCTTATAGTCACAAATAGGAGTAGTAGTTCAGTGTTTCATTTCACAGCGTGCTGATTATTCATTGCCTTTTCACTGAAAAAGATATTATTTCCTTTCTCCTTTTACCCTTTCCATTCAATCCCTATAATTTAAACAGAATTTCAATATGGTATTAAAGTTTATAATGTTTGAGCTTAGAAATTGGTATGATAGCATTCATCCTCATATATCAATTTGATTAGATCAGTAAATAGATAGAATGTTGTCATTTTTCATGTTGCTTTTCACATTCGTAACATAAGTTCGGTGCTGTCTCACATGCACATTCTTTTTTAGGATGCTGATCACTTGCACCGTCCATCAAAAAGAGTTTTCCAAGTTTATGGCTGTATTGTGACTGCCAAAGACATTGTTGAGCCCAAAGATCCAACTAAAGTGTTTGACAAGGTGAGTTAGTTGCTCGAGTATGAATTCTGGAATTTTATATTAATTTCTTTTCATTCATACTCTGCAATCCGCATTAGTATCCCTAGATTCTATTTTTTAGCTTAATGTAAATGTAACAATTTTATCTTATCTTATTTATTTATTTTAACCGTTCTGTTGATTTTTATTGTACCTTCTCAATCTTATTTAGTTGATTTAACAACACTGATCTTTATACGTTAAAAACAGGGGTTGAGATATTTATCTAGTGTCCTTTCCTTATTTGATTATTTCAGGCAGACTACTATGCACATCCTGAACATTACAATCCAATTTTCCATGAAAAAGTAGCACCATATGCATCTGTTATTGGTAGGTCCCATCATGCTTACCACCCATATTTGGCGTCAAATGCTTGTTGATGAATTGATTTTTCTTAAGAAGCACTATTACTCACATTTACCTATCTTAGTCAACTGCATGTATTGGGAGCAGAGATTTCCCCGTTTGTTGAGCACTGAACAGACTAAAGATTTAATAAGAAAGGGGTGCCCACTTGTTGGAATAGCAGACATAACGTGTGATATAGGGGGCTCATTAGAGTTTGTTAACCGAACTACCTCAATTGATTCACCCTTCTTCAGGTATACTTTTGTTAAAAATTTGAATCATCCCACTAGTTTAGGCAAGTCACTTATTTTATTTTCATATACTAGTATTTGCCATGGAATCTATTTTTGAAAGTGATAATAGTTATGCTTTAGAGTCACTCAAGATTTAATTGTTGAGCACTTTGCAGAGTTGTCATAATGTTCATGAAATTCATTTCATGAATTTTTCTTCTGTTCCAGAAAATAAGATAAAAACAGAAAAGATTACCAAAAAGCAGAAAAGAACCAAAGGTTCTTTGTCAAAGTAACCTTTCTATTCTTGAATGTAAAGCATCAAATTTCTGTCTTATAGCTGCAATACACCTCCCAAACTCAAGTCAACTCCAAACATTTACAAGTTGCATTTGTTTTTTAAATTTCTCTGTTTAACATTGTTGTTAGATATGATCCCCTAAAGAATTCCTACCATGATGATGACTTGGAGGGGAATGGTGTGTTATGTTTAGCTGTTGACATTCTTCCAACAGAATTCGCAGTAGAGGTGGATGCCTTCTCATTTTCTAATTCCCTTATTTCATTCAATAAAGAATACTTTAGTTCAAGAAATGATTGAATATGCGATTCCACTATGGTTAGGCTTCCCAACATTTTGGAAACATACTGTCCCGATTTGTCGTAAATTTGGCTTCTACTTCAGACATTACAAGCCTGCCACCTCACCTAAGGAGAGCTTGCATAGCATATGGAGGTGCCCTAACCCCTTTATTTGAATATATCCCCCGCATGCGGAAATCTGAATCACCAGAGTATGTGTCTGATCTATATTTCATTCTTTTTCGTGTTTCTTTAAGCTTGTAAAAATTATCCTTTCCAATCACTTGATTGGGTTTTTGCCCCCATTTTATTTTTATTTTTAGTTAATGTATACACTGTCTTTTGACTTGTAGGGAAGTATCAGACAACCTAGCAGATTCTTTATCTAGGAAAAGGAGATACAATATATTGGTCTGTTCCTGAGCTTCATTTTACTATTCATTTGTTGTACATTCCATATTAATGTGTGCAGTTGATAGTCTGATGAAGAACACTGAATGTAACTGGCAGATATCTCTGACTGGTCACCTATTTGATAAATTTCTGATAAATGAGGCCTTAGATACTATTGAAGCTGCAGGAGGCTCCTTCCACTTAGTTAAATGCCATGTTGGTCAGTGTGCTGATGACATATCATCCTCAGAACTTGAAGTAAGTGGTTGTCTATTTCAAAAACCGAAATATGTTTAGTACTTTAGTTCACATATCCCCCACAAATCTGTTCTTTTTTATGAAGTGTAGTACTGAGTAATTTCATTTCTTCTTTAAGAAAATCTAGTTTTTTCACTCATTGAGTCTAAATGGAACACTGAAATTTTAATCTGTCTAATTTCTCTAGACTTTTGCTATGCCTCTTTCTGTGTCATTGGCATGGCCGTTGCGGACCTAGTAAGGCCAGAGGCCGATGCCTGGAGTAGCCTTTTTTGGGTGAAAATATCATTTGGCTTACCATTGTTACATAAAACTAGTCAACTGTATTGATTAATGATGCATTAATGTGATTGGTTTTCAACAGGTTGGAGCAGATGATAAGGCTGTTCTGGATCAAATAATTGATTCTCTAACATCTCTTGCTAATCCTAATGAAGATCATGGATTTTTAAATCAAGATCCAAGCAAAATTTCACTTAGGCTTGGTGAAGTAAAAGAGAATGGCATAAATAAGGTGCCTGACTCAAAAAAGAAGGCAGCAGTTTTAATTCTTGGTGCTGGTAGGGTCTGTCAACCAGCTGCCGAAGTGTTATCATCAATTGGAAGAATTTCATCCAGCCAATGGTATAAGACATTGCTTGAAGATGATTTTGAGGATCTAACTGAAGTTGAAGTCATTCTCGGATCTCTCTACCTGAAGGATGCAGAACAGGTTCTTTTTTCTTTTATTTCCTACTAAAATATTTACCTTTGCATTAGTTCTATTATTGAAGCAGAACTGGTTTTTGCATAAGAATAGTTGATCTGATATCAGAATATCAGTGCAGATTGTTAAAGGCATCCCAAATGTAAGAGGAGTTCAGCTTGATGTGATGGATCATGAAAATCTTTATAAATATGTTTCACAGGTATAATTGTCATTTTGGAAATAATTATGCAGTTATCTTAATTGATTCTTTAAGAGAGATTCTTACAAGAGATTGAAATGGCAGTTGGCTGGAAAAAGCAGCTTTAAATTTCTAAATATTGCTTTCTGATGTGTCAATGAAGACTAGGATTTTAGGATTTTACACATCGATATCTATTTTGTGTTCTTGGGGGTATTTGATGGCGGATTAACCTTGACATTTTTTCTTTATATATGTCTGCAGGTTGATGTTGTTATAAGCTTGCTCCCTGCTAGTTGTCACATTAATGTTGCAAATGCTTGCATTGAGGTGATTTACAGTATTTTATGTTAACTATTCAAGATTGAACTGGAATACTATGTATTGTTTTCAGAAGAAAGAAATAAAACTATGCAGCTTTTAGATAAAGCATGCGTATAACAGATGATAAGGCAACAATAGAAGTAATGTTAGGAAATCTTTTCCACTGTGATCCACTGCTTTATACATAAGTCTCTGGGCAGAATCTAGAAGAAACATTTATTTTTTGTGTTAATCCTCTTAAGTGTAGTTCTAGCAAATAATTATTCTCTCCTTGTTCTAGGCTTCCACCTGAGTAAATTAATGTGTCTTTTGATGCAGCTGAAGAAGCATCTTGTCACTGCTAGCTATGTTGATAGCTCAATGTCAATGCTAAATGATAAGGCTAAAGATGCTGGTATTACTATCCTGGGGGAGATGGGATTGGATCCAGGAATAGGTTAGATCTGTTCTGATAATTGAAGTTGTAAACTAGTGCTTTTATGTTGATATACATGGTATAAATAACTGTTTAAATTTTTGTTTTCACTTGTGAGAGAAATATTCCTTGAATTTATGATCATGGCATTGCACCAATTTAGTTATTGTATAAGCTTATTTCCTGAGAAGATTGCAAGAGAAGTCATTATAAATGCTTCGTCTAGATTGCATATGTCATAAAAAATCATCCCTTCACAACTAATTGTTCACTTGTTTTTGTCTTAACTCATTGGCCGAAACAAGTTACTGAAAATTCTAGATGCTTGAAAATATCTCTAGCTATACGCAGAATTTCTTATTATATGGCTGGTGATCCAGATCACATGATGGCAATGAAAATGATCAATGAAGCACATATGCGGAAGGGGAAAATTAAGTCTTTCATTTCTCACTGTGGTGGACTTCCATCTCCTGATGCTGCTAACAATCCATTAGCATATAAATTTAGGTACTTTTTTTTAATGTCTTTTACCATCATGGTTTAGAAATAAAAACTACATTTTTGGTATTTTCAGAGCTGGCTGGTTTGATAAACAATTAGTCAAAAGAACATGTTAGTTTGCTGCATTAATGACTTGAGAAAGACGGCTTATTAATCAATAGCTTCATAACATGGTTGTTGTGGCAAAATGTTTAACAATTGGGGAATTCTCTCTTTTTGAGTAAATACTTACATGACCAATTATGGATTCAATTAGATTTGATCAAGAGGAGGCATGTATCTGTTAGTCTATGTTTCCAAAAAGAAAAGTTCTTCTAAATCTACCTACTTTTGTATTTGCTTTCAACTCGGCAGTACAACTTGCTCTTCTTAATGTAGTTGAAATATTTTATGATTGTTGCCATAAGAACTCACTGATTATCAATTATGTCAGCTGGAGTCCTGTAGGGGCTATCCGAGCTGGGAGAAATCCTGCAACCTACAAATACTGTGGTGAAACTATACACATTGATGGTAAGATTTTAGTAAGTTGGGTTAAAATTTCAAGAAAGCAACAAACAGGATGTATTTTCTATCTTCATTTTTCTTTTGTCTTCAAATGATTTTGTAATCTGTATTCATGCATGGCAAATAACAACATGCTTGGAATTATCCCTAGAGAAGCCTAGCTTATAAAGATTTCATCTGCTTTGTTTTGGAACAGGGGACAGTATTTATGATTCAGCTACAAGAATAAGGATAGCTGACTTTCCTGCTTTTGCTTTGGAATGTCTCCCAAATCGTAACTCTCTACTTTATGGGGATTTATATGGCATAGGATCTGAAGCATCCACCATTTTCCGTGGAACCCTCCGCTATGAAGGCATGGTTTATATATGTTCGATGTTTCAATAAAAAATGTGTTTAAACTGCATTAGTAAGTTTTTGGTGAACCAGTCCTGTCTCCAAAATGAAATTAACCAATCTGCTTTCAGTGTGTTTTAAGCATGTAAATTGTTCGCTCGTCTTTCTGGAACTTATTTATGGTAGCTTGAGGTACAGGTTTCAGCCAGATCATGGGAACACTCTCTAGGATTGGTTTCTTTAACAATGAAACTCATCCCTTGTTGAAGAATGAAAAGAGACCGACTTTCAGAAAATTCTTGCTCAAACTTCTAGATGTTGCAAGTGAAGATCCAGAAGAACCAATGATAGGAGAGAAGGAAATTATGGAAAGGATATTAACACTAGGACATTGCAAAGAACAAAGTACTGCAATGAATACAGCAAAAACACTCATGTAAGTTTTCTATACCTCTATTTATCTTTTCATTTGAAAGATTTTCATTTTCACCTATCTTTTTGTATATAGATCCTTAGGACTTCTTGAGCAAGAAGAAATCCCAACTTCCTGCCAAAGTGCATTTGACGTTGCATGTTTCCGCATGGAAGAGAGGTTATCCTATGCCGGTACAGAGAAGGTATACTTCTGTTAGTTCGTATTTCCGGCATTTGAGTCTCCCAAGTTCATCTGCCATTAAGAAGAACCAAGTGTTGTTTACCAACATGAATAAATGCATCGGCAAATAACCATAGACATTAATATCTGATTTGTAATCAGGATATGGTGCTTTTATACCATGAAGTGGAGGTAGAATACCCGGAGAGTCAAATTACCAAGAAACACAGAGCAACTTTGCTTGAATTTGGTAAGACTGTCAATGGCAAAACAACAAGTGCCATGGCCCTTACTGTTGGTATTCCGGTAGCAATTGGAGCGCTGGTACTCTCCGCATCATTCTTGGTCTTTCATGTTACTAAAATAAACGTTGTTGGTGAGTTAATTATATATGGTTTTTGCAGCTTCTACTGACAAAGAAAATTCAGACTAGAGGTGTCTTAAGGCCTTTGGAACCTGAAGTATACATTCCAGGTGATCGGATGATTATTTTTTTTCTTTTTCTTTTTTATTTTCCTCTGGCATACATATAAATGTTGCACGTAAGGACAACTTCAACCACCACCATAGTTATCAGCAAAACCAGCCACCAATTGCAACAATCAATTAGGCAATCCTTTTTAATGGACTAAATAAATTTTTTCTTGTATTCACTTCTTTTTCATTATTCTCTTTTGAGAAGGATTTTGCATCAGGTAAGATGGAAAAAAGAATAAAAATAGAAATAAAAATTCGAACGCCATACATTGCAAATGTTAACACTTATAATGCTTGTTTGTGACCTTTACAGCGCTGGATACTATAGAGGCTTACGGCATCAACTTGATTGAGAAGAACGAGTAATATCTGGAGTAGGTGTTTGATGGACCCCCTCCCCCTCCTCCCCTCCCCATATATGATTATTTCTAAAACTTATTACTAAAATGTCACTCTTTTTATATAAAAGGACTCATCATATACTGTTCAATTTATGATGTAAATAACTTCAACTATAATAATCACTGCATTTCTGGCATAACAACTATTAGCACTGCCATTGTATAAAACAAATGTCAGAAATGAACTATGTAAACCAGCTTCTGAGCCTAACTGGAAGAAAATAAAAGCATTGTACAAGCAGATTCTCATTTTAACAGCAGCAAAATTAATTGAACATTTATAGCTTATGCATTCTTGTTACGGATTTTAAAGTCATTACACGGATTAAGGTATAGTATGTATTTGGTCAGAACTAAAATAATTTCCGTAAGTAAATGAACTTGTACAAAAGAACAAGTCATGCATGGAGTCAGCCACGTGAACATACCACAATGCTGCAATACCCACTTCAAAAGGAACATGGTTGGTTGTATCCCAAAAAGATAATATGGCATACGTAGAAGAGAGCCAAGATTTTAATGAAGACAAATGCGTATTATTCCATTTATCACCATTATCCAACATTAGATCTCTTACAATTTTATGGTCAACATGGAACCTTAATTATAGTAGTACCCTATACTTGAAAGTTCACTTCTGCATTCAAGGCTTCCCTAGTTATCCATATCGTAAGGTAATGAGAATTTCCACTATAATGAACAACTACCTGTTTCACTCTTCATTGTTCAAAATGGGAAAAAGAATACAATCTCATCACTTAATAGTTATTCAACCTCAACCTA
>NC_029788.2:98337-100429 GCF_000816755.2 Arachis ipaensis | reverse complement strand
ACTTCACACAGAATTGGTCTCCACAAGTCCTTGCTTTAGGAATTTTATGTTATTATGAAGATATCAATGACAGCAATTGTTGTTCCACTTCTCCCCAGTTCTTGACCTTGGTCACCAAGGGGTGTTGATCAACAGACTCATTCTTGGCCCAAGGATATGAATTTTCATAATCAAAAAGTAAAACTCTAATTCCAGCTTCGGCACATTCTAGGGCATATCTTGGGTTATCATCAATAAGAACTTTAGCATTTAGAGATCTGTCAATGGCAGTACAACAGGAAATTACGAAGTAGGACATCATAAACACTTCCGTCTTGAGACGGGAAGAAGAGAATTCGGATATTTTCCTGTTTAATCTCTTGGATATCTCCAGCTTCAGCTAAAGGAAAGATCCAAACCTTGGGGTAAGAAAAAGTGAAGGGATTAAAGGGTATACCTACAAATCTCTGACTTTGGTCTTGAAACTCCATCAAGAGCGAAGTGGTTACCAAAGTGAATCTCATGAAACAATCCAGGAAAATTTTTCTCAATCCACTGAATTGTGTGATCCTTAATCACATTCTGTCGTGATCTAAACATCAAGAAAGAATAAAAGCACAAGTTAGTTGATACTGACAAGAGTCCTTGACAGCTTGAACAATGTCCAATGCCAAAAACATACGTTACAACTGATAGGCTACAGAATCTTGATAACTTCTGAATAGCCTTCTGAGCACCTGGGAGAGGGTGGATCCCTGTCTTGAAATATGGTGTCTTAAAAAACTCATGCACACGCATATCAGCTGCAGAAAACAACTGCATTAGTCATCATGAAGCATAAAAAAATTTCACTAGCCATATCAGGACTGCAATGTATGATAAGCCTCAGAATTTAGGCTTGCTTCAACAAAAAATTGCCAATCTAGAAACCAAAACTAACAGAATGAGTCACTTAAGAATCGGATTTACACGGGATCTGATCTCAAGAGATGATACATGAACCTTGGCAAAAATTTATGGGAAGGAAAAAATGTTCTTATCCACAAGTTTTCATAAGAAATGGAGTAGCAAAAACTGTTCATAGCATAATACCTTCGTCACGTGAACAGTTCCATATCTGAAACAAAAATGAAGAGTGCATCAGAGTCCACGTAGGAAGTCAGGAAAATGCACAAGTTCATGGTAACATATGGATTAAATGCCATAGAAGAAGACACAGTTTCATCAGTGACTTCTTATTTTAATAGCACTGAAGGGTACAATCAAAATAATGATCCCTCTCGTGCAAAGAAGAATTCCCTACCCAATATATGTTGGGAAAATTGGCTGTTGGCAAATTGATACGACAAGGAACTGAAAGAGAGAGATCAGATCACCCCAAATTATAAGAAACCCAAGCATACAATGGTGGGTTACATGACACTACGCATTGGAAGATTAACGCCAAAGCAAAATGAAGTACCCGCAAATAATCCTGATATCAGGAGGTAGGAATTCACGCAATACTAGTGTTGAAAAGAAACAATGCTACATTATAATTTCAGTGCAACATCATATTTTATATTTAAAAGAAACAACGCGGGTGAATATAGGGAACAAAAAAAGAGCATATGGAAGAACATACAAATTGTACTCAATTGATGTTAATTTAAAACTATAAATAATTCCAGGGTTTAAGTACTTGAAATGAATGTGTACAGAATTGCCAGAGCAGGCAACAAATGATACCTTGCAAAACTCATAGACGTGATACTCAGAAACTGAATAACTTGATGAATACCGATCAGCAATGAACTTGTTGAGAGCTGACACAAAGTTCCCTAATACTGCTTATAATAATTAAGAAAAAAAAAAACAGATGAAAAGAATATGCACCAGAGATAGCAAAAGTGAATAATCATATAGTTCAGCATAATAAGGAAGTGAGAAAAGAAAACTGCAGACTATCATCAAACACCACGGGAATTATAGGGGTTTTCCAGTGATACAAGAAATTTCTCTGCTTGCATCATTTTTCAATCTCCAGCCTCTACACATTTCTAAGATTTCCGATAACTATTCAAATTAGCATCTAACATCTAAACACACACACACACACACACACACACACACC
>NC_029788.2:97463-98312 GCF_000816755.2 Arachis ipaensis | reverse complement strand
TCATCTAACTTAAACAATTCTATTTAATAATTATTAATTTTAAATTCTTTTTAAAATTAAAATGTAAATAATTAATATTAAACCAATTTTAAATAATAAATATTATATAAAGTAACCCCATAATCACCGTCTATAATAGTATCTACGTTCCTTTCCATCGTGTCAGCATTTTCGTTCATGCAGATTTTTGCATCCCCGCTTGTCGAAGTGCCCCAACTCCTGTCGTGCAGTGCGCCGCACGCATTGCCGCTAGAGGAAATTTTCGCGGATGGTCATGTCTTCGCTGCAAGGACTCGAGCGGTTGTCGTTGTGTCGTCGTGTGAACTGCCATTGCGTCTTCGTAGTGCACCAAAAAACATCTGCATACTACAAAAAGAAACATCCACTAATATGTAAAAGAAATATTCAGTAACAAAAAGAAGAAACATTCCAAATTTTATACATCCAGTTGAGAGTAAAAATACATCCACCAAATAAAAGAAATATCCAACTACAACACAAAGAAACATTCATCTAACTAGCAAATAAACCTCCATCAATTAAGAATGAACACTCGCAAACTTGCATTAAGAAATATCCAACTACAAGGGGCAAAAAGAAAATAGATGTGTGGCGTGACTGTGGAGAACAGAGGCGATGCGATGTGTTGTTTATTCAGATGGCGTGGAGCAGTGAGGTGACGGCGCGGCGTGGTACTTTTTCGGCGTCCGGATCGCACGACCCAAGGGAACAGATGCACGGTACAACTATGGGGAGCAGAGGCGGTACAACGCGTTGCTTATTTAGACGGCGTATAGCAGTGAGGCAACAGGGGTGGGGCGGTGCTTCTTCATCATCGGGAATGCACGG
>NC_029788.2:85776-97418 GCF_000816755.2 Arachis ipaensis | reverse complement strand
AACAAGTCATGTATTTGAAAAATACAAAAATGTTAGACAATCAAACTTTTAATTTAAACTTGTTCAATCAAATCAAATTTACATATACATTATACGCGTTTATTAAATTTTCGCTTTTTTTCTTGTTCTTCCACCTTTTTCTTCTATTTTTCTTCTTCTTCCCCTTCTTTTTTTTTTTCATTTGATTTCTTTTCCTCTTTCTTTTTTCTCTTCCTCTTTCATTATCATTTATCATTATCATTACTATCATCATCATCATCGTCATCTTCTTCTTCTTCTTCTTCCTCCTCCTTCCCATCCGTCTTTTCTCATTTGATTTCTTTTCCTCCTTCTTTTTTCTCTTCCTCTTTCAGTATCATTATCATTACCATCATTATCATCCTCATTATCTTCTTCTTCTTTTTAGTTTAATATTACATAATTAGTTTAATGATAACAAAAATGATAAAAAAAAATTTATTAAAATCTATTAGAAATGACACCAAAATTTTTTATAAACGACACAAAAAACTTTAAAGAACCACAAATCCAAAATTCTAACACATTTAACCAACAAAATATATTTAAATGTGTTGTGAAATAAAAAAAATACATCATTTTATTACAAATGACAAAAGAATGATTAGATCTCTTATATATGAATTTAACACCACATGATTAGTTTAATGATAAAAAAAATAGTTAAAAAATTTTCTATGTGAAGGTTGTGGTAGGTTTAGAGAAGGGGGGTTGAATCTATGCCTTTTTTTTAAGTTACTGAAATGACCTTTAATGCAAACTTTAAATTCTGCTTCTGTTTGAATTTAGCAGCGAAAATTTATGAGACAATTTATTTTTGTCTCATGAATATCAAAAAACAGAACATTGCAGAGAAGAGAAAAGCTAACACCATCATGTATCCTGGTTCGGTTACCTTGTGCTATGCAACCTATGTCCAGTCTTCTCCACAACAATGGAGGAATTTTCACTATAGTTAAAAGTATTACATACACCAATTTCACAGGATTGACAATCCTCTCAAACTCAAGTTCTAACCTAACTTGACATTGGCTATGCTAATACCTAACTCTTCACTCTTAGTGCTAATCCAACTAAGAAAGGGACACCTCACAGGTACAAGATACAAGACATAGACATACCTAAAGAAATCTGAAAATAACTCTAGGCTTTTCTGTCAAGTGTATCACTCAGCCTCTTTCCACTCATGGCTTTTACTTGAGCTCTCTCAATGTGCCTTTTCACTCAAGAAATTACAGAAAGATAAACATTGAAAAGTGAAAATACAATTTGTAAAACATGAAGGAGATTGACTCTACAATAGCCTCTTTGCTATGTGATAAACCAGATTTACATGTCTCTGATTCAGTTCTTCATTTTTGGCGGAATGCTTCTTTGAAAGAAAGCACTGTCCAAGTAGAAGAACTTCTTCAGAGAACTTTTTCACAGAACCAAACCTCAATACACTGGTTATCTCTCCTTGGCTTCTCAATGAACATCAAACCTCTTTTATCTCCTTGCATGTTGCTTGGTTGCTCTTCCTAGGTCAACTTCTTGAGCAGTGTGCTTCACCAACCCCCAGCCGTTCACTTTCTCCCATTTTTACTTAAATTTGGGACTTTGCTTCTGACCTCTTTGGTTGACCGAAAGCCATAAAACATCATGAATAAAAATTTTCAATGGTAAAACCTTATCTCAGCCCTTGAAAACAACTTGGTCCCCAGGATATGTTTAAGACCGTGGATTTACAGTAGAGAAGAACAGACAACATCTTTCCCATGTATCTCAGAATGGATAGGCAGAACATTGAAGATGAAGAGAAGAAGATCTGATGCATGTAAAAGGAAATGGGTTACCTTTAATCTTTTCTTAAGCTTGATTTGGTTTGAACTTGCTGATTTGACATATGCCTTTCAAGCTTAATCTCTCTCTTTCTTGCTTCTTTGGTGATTAGCTTAGGAAAGAAGCTCTCTCTCTCTCTCTCTCTCTCTCTCTCTCTCTCTCTCTCTCTTTTTTCTGTGAATAGCATAGGGAAGAAGCTCTCTCTCTCATTTTTTCTAATTTCTTACCAAAGGCACAAAGTGAACGTTGCTTTTGGTAAAGCAAATGAGAGGGGTTTGCTTGCTGAAATCAAATCAGGCTTGGATCGGGTTATGATTTGCTTAGTCCGTTTTGATTTCTCAACTTTATTTTCTTTTGGTCTTCGTTTATGTTATTAACCCACCAGCCTTTTTTTATTTTCATCCAATTGGGCTACTCCATTATGTTTATTTTTGGCCTGCAACATATCATCATAAATAATCAACACTAATTATTTATTTTGCCCAATAAAATAATGTTTGTCATCATTAATTAATTTAGTTAATTACTTAACTCAACAATCTCCTCCTTGATGACAAACATATTTTAGCAATAGATCAAAAGAAAATGAATTTGAGTAAGGTTAAGAAACTTTCCTTTGAATAATGTTGCTTGATTTTATGTTGCTCTCTCTTTCCTTTTCAAGAGTAGCTCCCCCTGAATTTATGCTCTTCTCTTCTTTCCTGTTTATATATACTTATTTGGAACCAAATAAATGCCATATACAAGCCAAAGTTGCAGCAGACAATGATAGTTTTTAATAGCTCGTGACAGATCATACTTGAGTCAAAGCAGAGCATTAAAACTCCAGGGTTAGGGTTAAAACAGCAACATATCATAAAGCAAGTTTCCAAACTCATGCCAAAATGATTACAACAGTTGCAAACATTTGCAAATTCATGCCAACAACATTGTAGTAGCAACAATTAACTAAAAATGATCAAGTAACTAAAAATTGATCAAGTATATCGCTATTACTCCCCCTTTTGTCATCAAGGATGGAAAATAGGCAAACTTAATCAAAACATCACCTTAAAACCTGCAAGAGGTTGTTAGAACACAGTTCAAAATACCAAATAAATTAAAAGTAACTGCAGCAGTTGTTAAGGTATTACAGTCATTCAGAAATAACAAACATAAGTTCCAAAGTAGCAAAATGAACAGAATTCATGAGACAAAAAGAGCAGACAGCAGTAACTTCATGAAACAATCCTAGGCATCCGAACCATTTCCCTCTGAATCAGCTTTCTCTTCAACATCAGTGGCAGGATCTTCATCTTGATTAAGATTATCAATGAACTTCATAAACACAGCCACTCTATCCCTTGATTTTCGGAGGGAATTCTCATGTTTGCTGGCTAACTTTCTTTGCTCTTTGCTCATAGGAATCATGTGATTAGATTGGGAGACAAACTCCTGAACAACATCCTTGATAACATTTAGCAGAGCAGATTTTTGGCCAGTAGAGATGGAGGTACCCTCGGTGGAAGGAGGAGGAGATTCATCGGGAATGAACTCTTCATCATTATCATCTAGAACCACTCTCTCAGATCGAGTAGATCCTTTTTGCTGTTTCACTGCACCACCTCCCTTTAGATATGAATGTCTATTTTCATAAAACTCATTAGTCAAGTCAACACCAAAATGCTCAAATATGCAAGTTAGAAACATGCTATAAGGAAGTGCTTTGTCTTTTTCACTCCTAACAGAGTCAAACATGTATCTAACCATCAAATATGCAAATGAAATTTCTGTTTTGGTGAGAAGGGCATATAAAACAAGAGTGTCAGTGTAGAAAACCCTTTGATATGAACCACTTTGAGGAAGTATGATGTGGTTGACGATTCTGTGCAACTGAGCACGTTCATATCCTAGGACTTCGTGAGTGGGTGTAATGCCATCAATCAAGGAGACATGTTCACAAATATTAGCCAAAGCATCATTGTAAGAAACACCAACTCCTTCATCCCACTTAATAGAGGTATAAGAACAAGGACCAACATCAATACACTTCAATAAATCACTGATGGTTTTATTATTTAGCACAATATCTCTTCCCTTTACATAGGAATGAACAGTACCCTCATGATATGACATGTTTGCATAAAACTCTTTGACCAATAGAAGATAAACAGGTTTTTTGATATCAAAAAGATGATTCCAGTCCAGAAATTTTAAGTTTTCAACAAAAGGAAAGCCTTTCTTTTTCAAAGATGGTAAATCAGCAAGAAAAGAGGGACACAGGATATGGTACTTAATAACTCCATCATAAAAGTCATTGTTCATGGCATACCTAAATCTAAAAGGATTATAGTTGGAGTGTGATGTCATGAACTGGGATTTATGAGCAAAAAGATCAATGTCAGGTTCTCTAACAGATTTAAGAGGAACTTGAGTTTTACCTCACTGAGAACGTAATAGAACAAACCTCGACTTGGGTTGATGGGGCTCAGAGGCAGGTTCAGGCGCTGCTGGTCTTTTCCCTTTTGAAGAACTTGGCTTTGATGATCCAGCCTTAAAGGAGGTTCCTTTGGAGGAGGAGTTGGCTTGGCTGAAGATGGAACCCTAGATGGGTTTTTAGTGCGTGCCATAGGATCAGTCCGAGGAGATGAGGTAGGAGGAGAAGGAGAGGGAGTGAAGGTTCGGTTTTGGGAGCGAGTTGAAGGTTTTGTGAGAAGCTTGTAAACTTTTTCACAAGGAGTCCTTTTAGCAATGGTTTTCTTCCTCATTTGGTTAGTTTAAGGCTTTTGAGGGAAGAGAAGCAGTAAAGATGGTGGAGTAAACCGATGAGTTGTGGAGAAGTTAATGGAAGGAAGAGAGGGAGTGTTGGTAACCGTACCCAAAAGAAGTTTTTCACAAACTATGCAACTGCATCACCTTTTGATATGACTTGAAAAGACATGACCTCATAAAAAAAGATTTTATTTGATTTTAAAATAAAATAGGAAACTAATTTTAAATTTTTAAAACCTTTTTTGAACAAAAAGTTAAATCAACCTAAAAGTCTTTCTGGACAAAAATCTGAAACACACAAGCTAACAAAAACAAATATTAAAAAAATGTAACATTCATATTAAGTCCAGAGGTGGTTTGAATTAAGGAAGCATGTAGGACCACCCATGATCTGATTTTTTGAGGTTGACCCAGATCAACTTTCACTTGCAACAAGCCCAAAACACGCTGATTGAAGGGAAAGTTCTTCACATGCCCAGAATTGTCTCATACCTGTTTATGAGACAAAAACTCCAACAAACACATCAGCAATTTTTAAATAATGAATCATAGCTCAGAATTCCTAGGCTAGTCCTAAGCATGCAGAATCTGTCCTCAGCATGTGATTTTGTGAAAATATCTGCTAATTGCTCCTCTGATTTAACAAATTGAATGCTAATATCCCCCTTTTGGACATGTTCTCTTATTGAGTGAAATTTCACTTCAATATGTTTAGTCCTAGAGTGCAAAACTGGGTTTTTTAAAATATTAATGGCACTCATATTATCACACAACAAGGGAATATTTTCAGCATTTAATTTGTAATCAGCAAGCTGTATTTTTAACCACATAAGCTGAGAACAACAAGAGGAAGCAGCTATATACTCAGCCTCTGCAGTGGATAAAGCCACTGTTGGCTGCTTCTTACTTGACCAAACATTTAAGGACTTTCCAAGGAAGCAACATAAGCCTGATGTGCTCCTTCTATCAACTCTATCACCGGCAAAATCTACATCACAATAACCAACTACAGAAAAATCATCAATCTTAGGATACTAAAGACCAAAATTGGATGTGCCATGAACATATCTAACGATCCTCTTAACTGCAGAAAGATGTGACTCTTTTGGTTTGGATTGGAACCTTGAACACAATCCAACACTTTGCACAATATCGGGTCTAGAGGAAGTTAAGTACATAAGAGAACCAATCATTCCTCTATACCTAATCTCATCCACATCTTTCTCAGTTTCTCCCTTGTCTAATTTTGAATTAGGGTGCATGGGTGTTCCCATGGGTTTGGCATTTTCTATACCAAATTTCTTAACTAATTACTTGGCATACTTCTCTTGATGAATGAAAATACCATTTTCAGTTTGTTTAATTTGTAGCCCAAGAAAAAAATTAAGTTCACCCATCATACTCATGTCAAATTCACTTCATGAGTTTTCCAAATTCAGTACAAAAGGATTCATTGGCTGGTCCAAAAATAATGTCATCAACATATATTTGGACTAAAATGAAGGAGTCATTAGAATTTTTGATAAAGAGGGTAGTGTCTGTGGTGCCTCTTTGAAAACTATTTTTTAAGAGAAAAGAGCTAAGTCTCTCATACCAAGCTCCAGGAGCTTGTCTCAAACCATAGAGAGCTTTAGATAATTTGAAAACATGGTTGAAAAACTCTTTATTTTCAAAATCTGGTGGCTGCTCCACATACACTTCCCTATCTATCACACCATTTAAAAATGTACATTTCACATTCATTTGATATAATTTAAAACCACAAAATGCAGCATAAGCTAAGAGAAGTCTTATGGCTTCTATTCGGGCAACAGGAGCAAAGAATTCATCAAAGTCTATTCCTTCTTCTTGGTCATATCCTTGAGCCACTAGCCTTGCCTTGTTTCTTGCAATGCTACCATCCTCTCCTAGCTTGTTCCGAAAAATCCATTTGGTTCCGGTCACTTTCTTTCCATTTGGTCTAGGAACCAATGTCCAAACTTTGTTCTTCTCAAACTCTTGGAGCTCATCTTCCATTGCCTTTCCAAGAAGGGTCACCAAGGGCTTCCTTAACATTTTGAGGCTCCATTTGAGAGAGAAGGGCAATGTTTGTTCCTTCATTTTCTTTTCTTGTTGAAGACCGAGTTCTAACTCCATGAGAGACGTCCCCAATGATAAATTCCTCAGGATAATTCTTCAAGAATCTCCATTCATGAGGTCTGGTGGACTTGGAGGCAGATTCAGATACCAAAGAATTCTAGGTGCTGTTGGCTTCAGGATTTCCTTCAGATTCATGAGACAAAATGGAATTGTCTCTTGAATTTTCAGCAACTGCAGTTTCTGGTTCAGTTTGAACAGAATTTCCATTTTCTTGATTTTGTACAGTTTCAACATCTTTTTGAGCTTGATTCCCTGCATCACAATCTTCCAAAATACTTTGCACCAAGTTAGTATCACAAAATGTAACATGTATGGACTCTTCAATAATCCTAGCATCTTGATGATAAACTCTATATGCTTTACTAGTTGTGGAATATCCTACAAACAAACACTCATACGCCTATGGATCAAATTTACCCAAATTATCCTTGTTATTTAAAACAAAACATTTGCATCCAAAGATGTGTAAGTAGTCTAAGTTTGGTGGGTAACCTTTCCAAAGTTCATAAGGGTTTTCTTCAAAAATTTCTTTATGATTGTTCTATTCAAAATGTGGCAAGCTGTGTTAACCGCTTCAGCCCAAAGGAGTTTCGGAACATTACTCTCACAAAGCATAGCTCTTGTCATTTCTTGTATGCTTCTATTTCTTCTTTCCACCACACCATTTTGTTGTGGTGTCCTTGGACAAGAGAAGTTGTGAGATATTCCAAATTCCTCACAAAAGAATTCAAATACATTGTTTTCAAATTCAGTTCCATGATCACTTCTTATAGAAGAGATCTTCAAATCCTTTTCATTTTGAATTTTCTTGCAAAAAGGTTCAAAGGCCGTAAAGGCTTCATTTTTGTGTGCAAGAAATAAAACCTAACCAAACCTAGTATAGTCATCCACAATCACTAAACCATAATGTTTACCACCTAGGCTTTGAGTTCTTGTTGGACTAAATAAATAAATGTGTAGCAACTCAAGTGGTCTTTTAGTAGAGATGTCTTCCTTTGGTTTAAAAGAACTTTTTGTTTGTTTTCCCATTTGGCAAGGTCAAACTTTATCAAAAGAAGACCTCTTACTAATTCTTTCTTTACAAGTTTGTTTATTTGAAACATACTTGCATGGCTCAATCTCTTGTGCCATAACCACTTTTCAGATTCTTTAGAATGAAAACAAGCTACATTTTGATCCTTTAGTTCATCAAGAGTAAGTCCATATACATTATTAAAACGCTTGGCAACAAAAAGTACTTCATTTGTCTTTTCATTTATAACACAGCATTCAAGCCTTTTGAAAGTCACTAAATATCCTAAGTCACACAGCTGACTTATACTCAAAAGATTGTGCTTTAAACCACATACCAAAAATACATCATCAATGAAAGTAGATTGTTCATTACCTACTTTTCCAACAGCAATTATTTTACCTTTACCATCATCTCCAAAGGTCACAAAACCTCCATCATACTTGTTTAGTTTGATGAAGTAAGTTGACCTTCCAGTCATGTGCCTTGAGCATCCACTATCCAAGTACCACATATCTTTTTTGTTCTTGGATGCTAGGCAAATCTCATCAAAGTTATTGTTTCCAGCCATGAAACAGTCTTTGTCTTCACCTTCAGAGTCTTCTTTCTCATTGGAGTCATTCTCGAGATCCTCCCAAGCTGCCATGAGCACTCTCTTCTTTTTCTTCTTTTCTTTGTCCTCTTTCTTGAGCTTTGGATAGTTTAGCTTGAAGTGTCCAGCCTCTTTACAATGATGACATGTCACCTTGCTCAAGTCCATCATGTGTTCCTTTGAGCTTGAACCCTTGTATTTGCCCTTGTTCTTCATCATCCTTCTAAATCTCCTAGTAAAAAACATAAGCTCATCATCTGAAATACCATCACTGGACTCAATCTCTTTTGGTTCTATTTTTTACTTGAGGGCTATTCTTTTTTTCTTTGAGTCCAGGTTTGTGTGTGTGGTTTCATAGGCAAGGAGTTTTTCTCTCAGCTCATCATAGGTATAGGGCTTAGGTTATTGCTCTCGGTTAGGACAGTGACAGTGGTTTTCCATTCTTTTGTGAGGCTTCTAAGGAGTTTTCTCACTAGGGTTTATTCTGAGTAGTTTGTACCCATAGCATCAAGGTTGTTGATTATGATTGAGAATCTCTCAACCGCTTCATCAATGCTTTCTCCATCATTCATGTTGAACATCTCGTATTCTTTTCGCAGCATATCAATCATTGTTTCTTTGACTTGTTTAGTACCTTCGTGTGTAACCTGGAGTTTTTCCCAGATTTCTTTGGCTGTCTTGTATCTAGAACCTTTCGGTACTTTTCAAAGCTGATAGCATAGTGAAGAAGGTTGATAGCATTTAGCTCCATCTTCTTCTTGTCGTCCTCATTCCATTCAACTTTTTCTTTTGGAGTTACCACTCTATCAGCACTTGTTTTTGTTGGAATCTTGGGACCGCTCATAACAATATTCCATATGTTGTAGTCAATGGATTAAATGAAGATCCTCATCCTCTCTTTCCAGTAGGCATAGTTCTTCCCGTTGAAGAAGGGAGACCTATTATTTGATTGGCCTTCAGTGAGGCTGTAGGCAACTGTGGTTGTGCCCAAGTTGTTTGCCATTGGATCTTTGCTCCAAGCGGTTAAGCTTGATTCTTGAGACCTTAGCTCCTGATACCAATTGAAGGTTGTGGTAGGCTTAGAGAAGGGGGGATTGAATCTATGCCTTTCTTTTAAGTTACTAAAATGACCCTTTAATGCAAACTTTAAATTCTGCTTCTGTTTGAATTTAGCAGCAGAAATTTATGAGATAATTTATTTTTGTCTCATGAATATCAGAAAATAAAACATTACAGAGAAGAGAAAAGCTAACACCAGCATGTATCCTGGTTCGGTTGCCTTGTGCTATGCAACCTACGTCCAGTCTCCTCCACAACAATGGAGGAATTTCCACTATAGTTAAAAGTATTACATACATCAATTTCACAGGATTGACAATCCTCTCAAACTCAAGTTCTAACCTAACTTGACATTAACTATGCTAATACCTAACTCTTCACTCTTAGTGCTAACCCAACTAAGAAAGGGATACCTCACAGGTACAAGATACAAGACATAGACATACCTAAAGAAATCTGAAAATAACTCTAGGCTTTTCTCTCAAGTGTATCACTCAGCCTCTTTCCACTCATGGCTTTTACTTGAGCTCTCTCAATGTGCCTTTTCACTCAAGAAATTACAGAACCCGTTTTGATTTCTCAGCTTTGTTTTCTTTTGGGCTTCGTTTTTGTTATTAACCCACTAGCCTTGTTTTTATTTTCATCCAATTGGGCTGCTCCATTATGTTTATTTTTGGCCTACAACATATCATCATAAATAATCAACACTAATTATTTATTTTATCCAATAAAATAATATTTGTCATCATTAATTAATTTAGTTAATTTCTTAACTCAACACTATATCATAGTTAAAAAAATTCGGTGTTACTTTTTTAATAAATTTTACATAATTCAAAACTCCCATTCCTCTTATTCTTCTTTTTCTTTAACATTCTCATAATTCTTCTTATTTTATTCTTTTAACACAAATATGTATCATTGTTAAGTAATTAAAATTTCAATGTCAAAATTAAAAAACTCCCTATGTCACCGTTAAAAAGTTTGAATGCTATTTCTAATAAATTATACACAATTCAAAACTTTTCTCATATCATAATTATTATCTTATTTCACATTCTCATCATTCTTATTGTTTTACTCTCATGACAAAAACCTTTGTCACGGTTAAGAAATTTCGATATCAAAATTAAGAAACTTTTTGTGTCGTAGTTAGAATATTTTAGTATTATTTTTCTGATAATTTCTACACAATTCAAAATTTTCTTCTCTTCTTCTTCATCATTAACATCATCTTCTTCATCTTTTCCTTCTTGTTTCATATTTTTATAATTCTTTTTATGTCATCCTCTTAATAAAAATAAAAACAAAAAAAAATTAAACAAAGAAGAAGAAATAAAAATGTTGCAATAACTACTAGAAGAAAGAGGAGGAAAAGAAAAAAAAAACATTAACAATAACAACAATAAAAAAACGACCACGAGGAGGAAACATGCTAAGAAAAAAAAAGGAGCATGAAGAAACAGTGTGAAATTCATGCGCATATTATGTGAGTAATTTTTATTAAATTTGGACTAAATTAATTGAATTTAGTTGACAAAAATACTTAGATGTGTAGTGAGATTATAAAAAATATTTTATGTTTAAAACTATTGTAAATATAAAGTGTATTGTGAAATAATTACCTTTACTTTTTTGGTAAAAGAATAATTACACTTTTCAACAAATAGCAGTCCTTTTATACAAGTCTCATTTCAAATGAGTTCTCATTTGATGCAATAATCTCAATTATTCTCACGTCTCTTGACTCTCTGCTCTCATCTTTCTCAATTTTTTTCAGATTTCTTTAAGTGCAGGTGGCAGTTGATTCCTTTTAAATTGGAGTAAACTATTAACTCAGTTTCTGTCGTTTTTCATAAATAACAACACGATCTCTCAAGATAAAAACGATTTACTTCGATTCCTGTTCTCTACTTCCGTAACACAACACGGTTTCTATAGATGTTTTTCCATCAATTCTAAATGAAAAATACTGATGTGTCACATTAACCTTGTGTACTAGCACATTTCGCTGCTAAAGTGAATGTTTGTTGCATACGTGGACAATGTAAAATGGTTAGAGGCTTAGTTGTCCTGATCCATATCGGCCAAAAAAAACATCTTTTCAATGGGACACCACATTTTATGCATTGTTGGTGTTCATCTCTCCCATTGAGTCTAATTTGTTGAGCCCTAAGTCACCATGAACAACAGCAGAAAGTTTGGTTCGACGTCTATTCGCAGTTTTGGAAGAAATGTAAATAATAATGA
>NC_029788.2:82420-85638 GCF_000816755.2 Arachis ipaensis | reverse complement strand
GCGACGAAGAAGAAGAAGAGGAGATTTAATGCGGTAGTGCCATTGTAGACAAAATGCAATTTTATTCCTATTCTCAACATAGTTAAACTTATTAGGCTATTTTATGATTGTCCAAATTTTAAAGTAATATAATTTTTTCTTAACTTTGTTTAATTTCTCTCCTTTTAGTATGTTCTTACCATTTTCTATGTTATATAGAGTTCAAGACTACACTGTAAATATTTCGTATGGCTTGATGATTACATTGCATCATTTGATGCTAAAGGCACATTATCAGTCTCTCTTTCAAATGTTGTTTAAAATAATATATAAGTTTAGAATTTAATTTTTAATATTTAGAGTTGATTGAATATTAACTAAAAATAATAAATTTCAAATGTTATTTAAAATAATATATAAGTTTAGAATTTAATTTTTAATATTTAGAGTTGATTAAATATTAACTAAAAATAATAAAATTTATTAATCATGTAATATTATTCTCTTTTAAAAGTATTTTAGACCTTTTACTAAATAAGAATAATTTGAGATTTTCATATTTTCATTAAGAAATTAATTTCATCTCCATTCAAGAATAAAATTAAAACCAAAATAAAAAAATTTACCGTATAAGTAATAGCAATCAAATTTAAGAGGGAGATTTAGAACAAAGTGGAAACGTTTAGGGTGTTTTCAATACCTTAACCCTTAAGAGAATGATATTTCACTTTCGGTAAACACAGTGTCATCATTTGTCATTTTCAAACCTTTTTGTTTTTAAAAATATTTTTTGCTATCATTTTGCATATTGCATTGTTTACAATTAGCAACATCTTATTAATTGAATTTACAATTTTATTAGGTATATATTAAAATTAATTATCAAAATCAACTATTACATTACACATTAAAATACTAAATATACACTAACAATAAATTAAATTATACATATATTTATACATAAATATATAATTACTAATTTTGATAATTAAATTTAGTGTGCAAATAGTATTTTTGTTGAATTTAACATCTACATTATAATTAGGCTATTATAAAGTAAAAGTGCTCCGGTAAATGATATGTGATGAACTACATTTTATTAAATATAAAAGGCAGAGCGGCCCTTGAAGAACCAGATCTAATTATTAAACATATATATACTACGTTCAATTTATCATGTTTGGGATCGGAAATATAAATATAAGGTGAGAATATACAAAAATAAAAGAGGAGAAAACAAATTGAACCTGTGAATTTGTGAAACTCTCATCACAACACACATAATAATTAGTAAAAACTAAGCGCTGATAATGGACACTAACATCGTGAACATAAAGCTTAATACCAGCATGACCATTGAACATGTTCCCTTCATTGATGCAGCAAAAGAAGTAGTTGACTTATTCTCATGCTTTCCAAGATCAATCATGATCTCGAATTTGCAAGAACCTTGAGGTGGTGAAGGATTTATGGTAGTAATTGCAGAAAGTCCATTGAAATTGCACGCATCTTTGCGTTGATCCATGGTTTGATAATACATATTAAATGCATAAGAAGCATTACCCTTAGGGTCCAAATTGCCACAGGATGCACCAGGAGAAAGACTAGTGCAATCCGCATAAGTGCAAGCTTTGCTGATGCTGTCAGCAAAACTAGGATCCGTTGGATTTGCTTGATTTGACATTACACACCATTGTTTTGGTAAATACTTCACCCCCTTTGCAGCAACTAGTGATTTTCCACCACCAAGATTCAAAGGGTACTTTATTGATCCGTCAAAGTTAAACACACCCCAATGCCGCTCAAAAGGTCCTGGCTCAATGCTCTTTGCATCTTCGTCTATGAGGCCGAACACGTAGATATCTGGAGCAGTGGTGCGCTTTGGAGTTCCTTGTTTTTTCACTATCCGGTCAAATAGTCCCTGATTGAACCTCTGAGCATTCTTTATGTTTGCGTTAGCGCTTCCATCCGTTGGCCATCCAACCTCTCCTACTATGATTGGCATGGAGCTGAAGCCATTCTTTTCGAGAGCTGAAACTAGTGTGTCAAAATTTGCATCAAACACGTTGGTGTATGTTATTGACCCATCTACCACAGGGGAAGCAGAGCCATCAAAGAATGCAAATTCTTTTGGAAAGTTTGGGTCAGCATCCATACTTAAGAATGGGTAGATGTTGAATGTTAAAGGGCCACCATTTTGCCGTAGGAACTTTATTATGTTGATCATTTGATCTTGAATGTCTGGCCTAAAGTTTCCACCTGATGGAAGGCCACTGTCACTTTGGTACACATCTGCATTTAGAGGAGTAGTCACTTTCACTTGCCTCCCTAGACCAGCTTTAATCAGGGCAGCTTGAATATTTTGGATGGCGGGAAATGTAGCATTCACAAACCGGCCGTTATATGTTTTGAGGAAAGCTTCGTTACCCACGGCAACGTACCTGAGTATTTTACAAATAATTGTTGTGCATGAATTGTGTTAGGATTTAATAATAAAAAATATGTTGCATTATAAATTTATAATTAACCATTAGAATGAATAGATAGGAAAATAAATCCTCTAAAATAGTAATTACTAAGTTTTATACCAGACAAATGAGTCTTTAACAAAAAAAAATATAAATAATAACAAATTTAAATTGAGTACGTAGAACATATTTAAATAATTGAGTACCTACAATATTATAGCTATATGCATTAATAAAAAAATATTTTATTATCTTGTAGATATTTAAATAATAACATATTTTTATTTCACATAATATCAAGACAAAATGAGTTTTATTGTCTTTTAAAAGAAGTAAATATTTTTATTGTCTTGTAGATATTTAATTTTACAATTTGTATGTAGAACATACTTATGATAAAAAAAATACCCAGAACATATTTAAATAATAAAAATTGAGTACGTAATTTTAGGTTATTCAATTATTGTCTATGATTTAATAATTCTTGTTTTCTGTTAGAAATTGATTTGGCTAACATAAAAATTAATTGATAGGAAACGCTTCATCTTGAGGTTTATCTAAATGTTTTGTGTAAAATGTTACTATTTCATTAACTAATATCATGAAGATAAACTAGATAGTACAATATGCATTTTAATAAATATATAGTTATTAATGTAGCATGTATTATGGCATCGATTTATGAGCATGAGGAAACAATTTTATGATCAATTTCATTTATGTTGTAACAAATTAATAATGTTGGTCGTTTTTATCCTTTAAAATTAAATT
>NC_029788.2:78065-82270 GCF_000816755.2 Arachis ipaensis | reverse complement strand
GTACAAAATTAATTTATGTGTACAAATTTTTGTAAATATAAGTATAAATTATATATTTGTGTGCAAAACTTCTATAAATATAGGTGCAAATTATTACTAGCTAAGTATTGATAAAAAAAATAATAATCTTTACTGTCACGTAATATTGCTATTTTAAAAATTCACTATTTTTTTAATTAACTTATTTTTCTTTTTAATATTACTAATGCGACACAGTATAAATGAAATAGAATAAGAATTCTCAAAGTGCTTCAAAATCATCTAAAAAAATTTCATATATTACCTTATATCAACCCCATTCTTGGATATGTAAGTGGAAACATTTTGTGTCACCCAAGCAATAGCTGCATTGACATTGCTTGCAAGTGAATCCAACATATCATTTGGGATACCGACCATGACCTGAATACCAGATCTTCCAAGTGCCTTGAGTGCTCCGGGATCAGCCTCAAAGAGCTTCACTTTGTTGAATCCATTGTCCTTCATCAGCCTCACTACTATTTGAGGTGTTAAGGGATGCGTTGAACGCGTTCCCCAGTTGCAAGCAAAGCCAATAACACCCTCTGTTAAGCATTGGCTTAGAATGCAAAGTGATAACAAAAAACATGTTGCATATTGTTGGTTGAATAATGCCATGTTGTTATGTTTTTTGGAGTTCCTATGTGTCAAAACATGTACATATATGAACCTGATGATTATTCTCCGTAGTTATTAAAAAGTGGGAAAAGAAGAATTCAGTCCTTTTATTCAGTATAAAGTTACGCAAAGAATTACATGACGACTCAATAAAGAACTGGATTCCAAGAGAGAATAATCAAGCAAAGAAAGGTAGGATCAAACTAAAAGTTAAGGCAACATGAAATTCAGTTGTACTACTATATGCCTATATTGGTTAAGCTTTGGATGCTTTGCTTTTGACCCAAAAATCTCATTAGGGGGAAAAGCATATTTTTAAATAATCTCTTTTGCATTTTTAATATGAATCATTCAGATGTATAGATAGGAGTCCTCAATCCACAGATATAAGGTTGCTACGGATCTCCACGTAAGGTTTCCTTTTAATGTCAACAACGACCTATTCAAGAGAGAAGAGACCAAACTCTTTAGAAAATTTTGTTGTTTGTTTCATAAATTTAAAAAACCTCTTACATTACACAAGTTGAAACTTGTTTGTTTTATCATAGATTTGTATTACATAGGTTGTAATATAAAATTTACAATAAAACAGAACTATTTTTTCATTTATTGAATCCAAATAACAGAATTATTACATTTAATTCTTACTTTTGAGCATATATCATAAATATCCACAATGCCCAAAATTCCAATCCAAAATAAATGTTCATAATCATCTTTTTAATACACTTTATTTCTTTATTAATCTAATTAACTGTCTTCTGTAATTTCTGTCATCTTCTTTCACTTTTGTCACACTCTCTGTAAACTCAGTCATCTTTGTTTATGATTGTTTCTATAGACGTCCTTTAAATCTATTCTCTGTTCCACATTTCTTAGTTTTTCTTCAACTTAGTCAACTCATACAAAATACTCATACCTATGTTTAGTACTCTGCGCATTTGACATAATTATCCATATACAAAAGGAAAGAAATAGATGAAACCCTAAAACCAATTTCAAAAAGTAAGGCAACTTGAAAAAATAACTCTCACAGAAGACATCGCAGATTCCAATCTGTTATAGACTTTAATATCACTGCTTCAATTCCGTACAAATACTTGCTATTGTTGTAGTTGAATTTCTTCTTCTTTTTCTTCCTCAATAATGACGATCCACCGTCAGTTCGATATCTCCTGGAGTGAACCCATGTTTTTAATTCTCCATTAGGATTTCAAGACTCTCTGCAATTTTTGGAGATAAAAGAGAGGAATGGTTTTAAGTTTAATTTTTATAATAATTTAAATATGAAATTAAATTATTTAATCTGAGTTCACAATAAAAAAGACACATCACTCACAATGATAGTCCCAGCATGGACCATAGCCCCACGTGTGTACTTAAACTAACAAAGACACACGCCCATGATGGAAAAGGTGAATATGTTTAAACAAATAGCATGTATCCATGACTCATTAAATGATTTAGGTATAATTGTGATCAGCTTATTAACTTTCAGTCATAGTTGTAAGAATCGGATCGGACTGGCCAGTTCGATCAAAAAACTGGTGAACCGGTCACTTAGTCGATCCGGTTGAGTAATCTAACTGGACAATGAACAGAACCGAAAAGATTGTCCGATTTTAATGAAAATCGAAGAATCGTCGATTTTATATAACCCAACCGGTTCGGAACTTTTTTTTTCTTTGCTAAAACGAAGTCGTTGGGTCTAAAAAAAACACTCGAATACCCCATTTCCTCTCACCCTACATCCCCTAAACGGCACCCATTTTCCAGTAATCCCTCGAGGCTTTAACTAGAGCTGGAAGTGAACCGAGTTGAGTCGAGCTAGACCAAACTCAAGCTCGGCTCACAAAAATTGAGCTTGGCTCACGGCTCACAAAAATTGAGCTCAACTTATTAACAATTGAGTCTATTTCTTAAGCTCAAGTTCGCCTCACCGAAAACTCACGAGCTGACTCAAATAATAAGAACATAATCTATAATTCTATATCAATAAATTATAACTTATATATTTTAAAAAACATTTAAAAAGATCAATTTTATATATTATTTATCTATCAATAAATTATAAATTTTTTATTTATGTCCGACATCAAAACTATATGTTAAAAATAAATATAAAATTTTAGGTAATTAAGTATATATATATATATAATCGAGCCAGCTCACAAGCTAATGAACTGAACTTATCTAAACTCAAGTTTGGCTCATTTAATTTATGAGCTCAATTCTATATTCAAGCTTGGCTCACTAGCTCACGAGTTTAGCTTAATAGCTTATCGAGCTATTAATGAGTCGAGCTGGTTCATGAGCTGGCTTGACTCACTCCCAGCCCAAGCTCCAACCCTCCTTTAAGTCTCTTCCTCACCTCATCACACTATAGTCTCTCTCAACCTCACCTCACCTCACTGCCGGCAATCTCGTCTTCTTCGTTTCGCCGGACACGGTGCGTTTCCAACAACGTCTCCTGCATCGTCGTGTTTTGGCTCGTAAGTCGTCTTCTTCGGCTCCTTGCTTCGTGGCTGTTGCTTCGCGTCGTCGTCGCCATCGCCGTCGTCGCTTCCTCTCTCGCATAGGTTGGTGGTCTCCTCATTCCTCACTTCTCTACTTCTGCATCTGTTTTTTTTAGTTATTCTGTTTATGTTATATTGTTAATTATAACTTGTTGAATTTGTTGATTCTTGATTATGAATTTCTTGAATTTGTTGAATTTTTTTATTATAAATCTGTTTAGATTAATGGCAAGTTGATGTCTTTTGTTTGATTATTGATGTTTATAGTTATTTTTGTTGATGTTACTGTGAATTTAGGGTTACTTAATAGGAAATAGATGATGTGAATTTGTAATAACTGTCGTTTTACACCTTTGTTATTCCATAGTTTTTAAGAATGACTTCAGCACCATCAGAAACATCATTCTTGCAAGAACAAGGATCAACTCTTAGGCTGCTTTTGTTTTTAGGGACGGGACACTGAGACAATAATACAGAGACAAAAAATTGTGTTTTAGAGATGAAACATGGACAAAGATATTGTGTCAAAGAACACTGAATTAGTGTATTTTGTGTCCATCATAACAGGAAGAACACGGAGACACTAACAAGAGACACAATTTATTTTTTATTTTTTCTTTCATTACTCTTGTTAATTTTTTATAATTATATTTATTATTATTATATTTTTCTTCTCAAATTTTTTGAAAGAAAAAAATGAGAATAAATTAGATTTTTATAATTTGTTCAAGTTTATCACTAAACAAGATACAAAAATACAAAATTTTGTATCTCTATTTTTTTGTGTCTTGTTCTCAATATCTTGTCTTGTCATTTTCTCAGAAACAAACGCAGCCTTAATATATTAATTAGAATCCAAAAATTAACAATAGAGCAAAAATCGATCATGCATGGGACTATTGTCGTTTATCACTATACAAAAATACAAAATTTTGTATCTCTATTTTTTTGTGTCTTGTTCTCAATATCTTGTCTTGTCATTTTCTCAGAAACAAACGCAGCCTTAATATATTAATTAGAATCCAAAAATTAACAATAGAGCAAAGAGCAAAA
>NC_029788.2:70279-76686 GCF_000816755.2 Arachis ipaensis | reverse complement strand
ATTTTTTATCATTTTTTATTTTTTATTTACGTGAAATCAATTTTATCGATTTAACTAGTAATTTATCAATTGAACCAATAAACCAATAAATTAATAACCTAACCAGTTTAATTATCTGTTGGATTTTTAATTTTTTACCACTGTGCTTTCGGTTATATTTTTGTCCATTCTTCCAATAAAAAAAAATAGTTTATATTGACAAAAAAAATCGTTGATCTAGTATTACTCATTTCTATTATAGAGGAATAAAAAAAAAAAAAAAATCATTGTACAGTCAGTGTTCCAAAATTTAGCTTTGTTCTAAAATCTCAGCTCGGGGAAGCAATGCAATGCCCATGGAATGGTTCCACTACGGTGACCAAAGCAGACACGTCAAAATATCAAATTAAAACCGACGACATCATCCTCTTCTTATTAGTTATTACCCATCAGATCTGACACTATCACCCTCTGCTTCTTCCATCTCTCAGATCCCTCTCTGCGTCACCGAATTCCATCTTCGCCGGAAAAATCTGCGAGCTCTTCAGATAGAAACCATCTCGTTTCGATTTCGCCGTGATCTGGAATCTCGCCTGCATTTCCTCGAATTCCGGTCTCCGACTTTCAGCACTGCATGTGATCTGCATTTTCGAGAGAGCCAGAGGAAATGGCGGCCGGTGGTTTCGTCACTCGAGCGTTTGATTCTATGTTGAAGGAGTGTTCCAGCAAGAAGTACCAGGACCTCCAGAAAGCTATTAAGAATTATACAGGTTAACTTTTTCTATACGATTCTCAACCCTAGATCTCTGTTTCAATTACTTTCTCTTGCCTTTTGTGTTGTTCCTCCCCTTCTGATTTGAACTTTGATGCGTATTCAATTTTCATGATTTTATTTTCAGCTTAGATGATATTGTTTAAGCTGTTCACTGTTCAATTTGCGCCATTGATCCTTGGAGATGATGTATTTGTTGTGCTACTAATAATCTTATCTTAAATAATATTATTATTATTGTTATTATTATTATTATTATTATTATTTTTATTTATGCTATGCTATTGTTTCAGAAATTGCGAAAGAGGCAAGTCAGAAAAAGCAAGAAGCCCCGAGTGAGGCCAATCAAGTGGCATCGTCAGCTGAATCGGCCAGGTAAACATCTTTTGGATAAAACATTGGACATGATGTATTTGGTGTAGTTTAAATTGAATACATTTTGGGTTGTTGCTAGCACAAATGAAACTGAAGATGGAGCAGCGACTAGAACAGAAGCAGATCAGTCACAGAAGGCTAAGGGTGGTAATATTACGGTTGTTCTAGCGAATGCTGGGCAGACACTTGATGGACCTGATGCAGAGCTTATTTTAAATCCACTTCGTCTTGCATTTGAGACAAAGAACTTGAAAATTCTAGATCCTGCTTTGGATTGTCTTCATGTATGTGCATCTGTTTTTGATGCTGCTGAATGAGTTGTTCAACTAATTCTTATAGCTGTTATGATGCTTAGTCATGCCGAATTGCAAAATCTTGCTCATTCTTCTTGATTTCCATTAATACAGAAACTTATTGCTTATGATCATTTGGAAGGAGATCCTGGGTTAGATGGCGGTAAAAATGTCCCACTGTTTACAGACATTCTAAATATGGTGTGCAGTTGTATTGATAATTCATCACCAGATAGGTATGCAAATCTCTACCCCTCGAGCTTTGCTGACTGAATATAAGTTCTGTGTGATATTCATTCTTGTGAATCAATATGCAGTACTATTCTCCAAGTGCTGAAGGTACTCCTTACTGCTGTGGCTTCCACAAAATTCAGAGGTGTGTGTTTATTGTAGTAATGAACCCACTCTTCTGTTAAGTATATCTACTGATAACATGTTATATTGATGGACATACAATCTCTTGTGAGGGAGTTAGCTTTAAGTAACAGCAGTTAAGTTAAATGTTTTTAAGTCTTGCCGTTGCTGTTTCTTTTTTTTGTTTTATTTATTTTACCCCACCCCATACCATAGCTGGTTGGAAACATAACTCAGCATAATTGCTTTTCTTAATATAACCTGTCAAAAGCAGTAAAGAACTTTTTCGGTTGATTTTATTTCTAGGAGAAAAGGTATATGAAAATCATGTAGTTCCTCTTCCCCTTTGTTTTTGTTTTGTATATTTCTATTTTCTGAGTAGATGCTATGAGGTTGTGTTCTCTAGAACTTGATGTGTAACTAAATTTTGGCATATTTCAAAAAGATAACTTGGAAAGACAAACCATGGCGATGTTTCCCGCTTTGAGTTTGGGGAGGATGCTTGGCAATAGAGCTTTCTGTTTTAGATGCTTTATCCTTACATTCACCATGTCTATGCTGCATAACAGTTGGTATAGAAAACCATGGCATTACTATTGAAATCAAAGATGAAAAATTGGCATTATGACTTCACTCTTTTAAATATGAAAACCATTATGGGTCATGTTACTCATGCATGCTTCACAGAATATCATTGATGAGATGAGATGACTCTATGAAGAAGATCATGGCTCTTTTAATGAGCCAAGCCCATTTTTGCCATTAAATTGGTAGCCTCAGGAATCTGCGGCTTCCATTAGTTTTTCATTTAGTTAAATCTCCTCATCTTTCTATGGAATTCAATTACACTGAATTGAGAATTGAGACTTGTGAGTGCTCTGATTAGGCATGACTGGAAAACAAATTATGCAAAACTGCTGTGTTAAGGAGAAGGGAGAAAAACTCCATCAATAGAGACAATACAGGCCTGCTTTCGTCTCAGTTAGAAGCTTAGAGTATTGCTGTTTACACAACTAATTGTGATGTAATTTAACACATGCATTATGCTTTTATTTTCAGTTTTTTTCACTATGTCACCCTGATCATCATATCGGTCCTCTGGTTTTCAAACCACGCCTTGGTTCTCTAGGCCACCTTTTTTGTCTTGTTCGTATGTATTTATTTACATATTGCTTTCTTCTTTTTGTATAATTAACGATCCTTATTTTGTGTTATTCAGTGCATGGCGAACCCTTGTTGGGAGTTATCAGAGTATGCTACAATATTGCACTAAATAGGTATTACTCATTTCTATTTTGTCTTTGATGCTTAGTTATTAATCTATAGTACTCAGATTCATTCTTTGCCTTTGTAGCAAGAGTCCTATAAACCAAGCAACATCAAAGGCTATGCTAACACAGATGATCAGCATCATCTTTAGGAGAATGGAAACCAATCCGGTGGGGGCTTATTTTTATTCTTTATTATTAAGTATATTAAGTCTATTGGTTCCACAGTAATTCTCTTTTAGTAATGCCTTTAAGTGTCCAGGTTGAAACTTCAGGTGGACATACAGCTACAGAGGCAGCTTCAGCTGAGAATTCAAACACAAAATATGACGAAACATCTTTGGGAGAGTCAAATGAAAAAGAAATGACTTTAGGTGATGCACTTAGCCAAGCCAAGGATGCTTTACCAGCATCTCTTGAGGAACTTCAACATCTTGCTGGGGGTGCTGATATTAAGGTGAATAGTTTACAAATATGTTACTAATCCAATCCTATTTAGCTAATCCCTATTATGATAAGATTGTGTATATTTTATAGGGCTTAGAAGCTGTGCTGGACAAGGCCGTGCATACTGAAGATGGTAAACAGATTATACGGTATGGATATGTTATAGAAATTTCTGTTCTGCATTTTTTTCACTGAGACTAATTACCCAAACTATTAATCTTCTGTCAAGTGGGATTGATTTGGAGAGCATGGGTATAGTACAACGTGATGCTTTGTTGGTATTTCGCACTCTTTGCAAGGTTGGTTCTGCAACTTAAATACTAGCATCACGGTTACTTTCTTTCAATATCTCTTATGTTTTCAACTGTAAATTTGGCAGATGGGTATGAAGGAAGATAATGATGAAGTTACAACCAAGACAAGGATATTATCTCTTGAGCTTCTGCAGGTTATAAAGTGATTCTAGCATCTATTAACTGCTAGTTTATAGGTTGTAGCAAAATTCATAGAAAATTATGTTCCTTGTAATGATGCATAAGCATTTTTTTGCTTTACTCTGGACCAAGTTACAGGTCCATTTGATTTTCCGTGATATACTTGGTGCTTTTAATTGTATTGCCTTGGGTTTAGATCTACAAATGCAATTAATGTCAAGATGATGTAAAGAAAACTTACATATCCTTTTGTTTTGATGCTGATATTTGTATTTAATGCTTTCTTTCTTAAAGAAAACCTTATGGAAGGACGGCACATTATTGTCTTTTTATTATTCTTTGAAACTCATTCACGTTGCTGTGAATTGGTTTCTCAATGTTTCAAATTACTCTTTTCTTCATAACTGACGACAATTGAATTTTTTTATTTTTTATTTTATTTTCTCAGGGTTTGTTGGAGGGAGTTAGTCACTCATTTACAAAGAATTTTCATTTTATTGATTCGGTGAAGGCATATCTTTCATATGCATTATTGCGAGCTTCAGTTTCACAATCCCCTGTCATATTTCAGGTTGGTTGAACTAAGTTACATTTTTTAGCATATCCTTAAGGATCTACTTGTAAATCTTGTTATTTTGTTCTTCTTTGTTGGCAGTATGCAACTGGAATATTCTTGGTGCTGTTGTTGCGATTCAGAGAAAGTCTCAAAGTATGCGTCATATCTTTTTGCAAATCTCATAGAGGCTTCTTAGCAGAGACCACTGTTGATTTAATGTGTCTAATCTGTTTCTGCACCACTCTTTTTGTTTTCAGGGTGAAATAGGCATCTTCTTTCCGCTGATAGTGCTTAGACCACTGGACAGTTTAGAGTTTCCCATCAACCAAAAACTTAGTGTTCTTCGGTATGATGTTCTTGCTGTTGATTAAAATTTCTTGTAATATGGTTTAAAGACCTTAAATGATATGTTGTTTTTCCATTCTTTTTTTTGGTATGATTAATTTGATTTGGTGTTGATTTGTAGGATGCTAGAAAAAGTATGCAAGGATCCACAGATGCTTGTTGACATTTTTGTGAATTATGACTGTGATCTTGATGCACCAAACTTGTTTGAAAGAATGGTAAAATCTGACAGTGATTTTGTATGGCATAAACATCATTGAAGTTATTTATGTGCATGTTGGTGAATGCAATAATCTCTACCGTCTTCCAATTTAACATGTAGGTTACAGCTCTATCAAAAATAGCTCAGGGTACTCAAAATACTGATCCAAATGCTGTTGCTGTTTCTCAAACAGCTTCAATTAAAGGTTCATCGCTTCAGGTAGGTTAGCTGTTGCCTTTTTTATGGGAAGCAAGTAGTTCATTCGAGGTTTAGTTACTTTAAAATTCTCTATAGTTTCATTGAACTTCCATATTGGGTTTGAAACTGATTTTTTTTTGTGTGGATATTATTGTAAGTTAGTGGAAAAATAAACCTGCTTCAGTTGCTCAATTTTTGAAGAACACTTCCAATCTGGATAAGGTTGTAACTTTCATGTAGTGCAATTTAATTCTAGATTCATGTTTGTTCTTGTAATATATACCTCTTCGTTGTATTGGGGTAAAAAATTATGAATGGAAACTCCATGGAATTGATCCTTTTTAAATGCAAGATGTCTTCACTTGAATGATTGCGGCAAGGGAAGTAAAAGAAAGTGGGGTTGAAAATTGAGGGAAAATTATACTTCCATTGAATCATTGTCTCTTGGTAATGTTGCTGATTGATCACATTTTCTTTATCTCATAGGCTCTTGTTAGTGTTCTTAAATCATTGGTTGAGTGGGAGCAATCACATAAGGAATTGAACCTGAATAACAATCAGCAAGAAGGGTCTTCAGTGGAAGATTCTTTTGAAGTTAAATCCAGGGAAGATGTAACCAGTAATTTTGAGAAGGCCAAGGCTCATAAATCTACACTGGAGGCTGCCATTGCTGAGGTATCAGATCTTATGGTCTTTAAACTTTATAGAAGGGAAGTGAAATTTGTCAGAACCTTCCATTGTATAATGGTCAATATGTAGTTTCGAGCTGACTTATGGTTTTAATAATCTTTTTAGTTCAACAGGAAACCGACAAAAGGGTTGGAATATCTAATATCAAATAAGTTAGTGGAAAACAAACCTGCTTCGGTTGCTCAATTTTTGAAGATCACTCCCAATCTGGATAAGGTTGTAACTCTCATGTAGTGCAATTTAATTCTAGATTCATGTTTGTTCTGTAATATATACCTCTTGGTTGCTTTCAGGCTGTAATTGGTGACTATTTAGGTCAACATGAAGAGTTTCCCCTTGCTGTCATGCATGCTTATGTAGATTCGATGAAGTTTGCTGGAATGAAATTTGATATTGCAATCCGGGAGTTTCTTAAAGGGTTCCGACTTCCTGGTGAAGCCCAAAAGATAGATCGAATCATGGAAAAGTTTGCAGAGAGGTAATGGCTATTTTAA
>NC_029788.2:64834-70195 GCF_000816755.2 Arachis ipaensis | reverse complement strand
TATACTTATTTCTGCCTCTGTTGGAATCTCTTTTGCAGCTTGTTTGTATTGGGGTAAAAATTATGAATGGAAGCTCCATGGAATTGATCCATGTGTATTTTAACCCACGTGCAAAATACACCGTTGGTGTTGAATTTTGATAGAAAATCTTGTGATTGATAAGGAGCTAGTTCTATCAAATACATATTGTACTTGACCTTTTCCCAAGTCAGTTATCATTTAATTTATCCTTTGTTACTTTAAATCTCAAACATTGGATGATTTGTGTCATAGATATTTTGTTTCTTTCAAGATTTTGGTTTGTGCATATAGTTTCTGCGACTAATACTTTTTCAATATGTCATGATAATTCTATCTCCACTAATAATTTGTGTCTTATGTAATAATTGTAGTTTCTTTTTGTGCATGTTGTCTATGGCAGATATTGTGCAGACAATCCAAGCCTTTTTAAAAATGCTGATACAGCATATGTTCTTGCTTATGCTGTTATCATGTTAAATACTGATGCTCACAACCCAATGGTTTGGCCTAAGATGTCCAAGTCAGACTTTGTTCGCATGAATGCCAGGGATGATGCTGAGGAATGTGCTCCTAGAGAGCTTCTGGAAGAGATCTATGATTCTATTGTCAAAGAAGAGATTAAAATGAAAGATGACACAACATTCATTGGAAAAAGCAGCAGACAAAAGCCAGAAGGTGAAGAAGGGCGCCTTGTCAGTATTCTTAATTTGGCACTGCCCAGAAGAAAGTTATCAGAAGATGCCAAGTCTGAAAGTGAGGCCATCATTAAGAAAACACAAGCTATATTCAGGAATAAGGAGGTGAAAAGAGGGGTTTTCTACACTGCCCAGCAGATTGAGCTTGTAAGGCCCATGGTAGAAGCTGTTGGGTGGCCTTTGCTTGCTACCTTCTCTGTAACAATGGAGGAAGGTGAGAATAAGCCTCGTGTTGTTCTGTTGATGGAAGGCTTCAAAGCTGGCATACATATTACATATGTGCTTGGAATGGATACTATGCGCTATGCATTTTTAACTTCTCTTGTCAGGTTTGATATTTTTCTGCATTCCCCTCTGTTTTCTTTTCCTTTATTTTGACATACTAGGAAATATACATATTTTATACATGACAATAAGGATGCCATCTTTCAACTATGATTTTGGGACAGTTGACTATGTTCTTTTTTGGTTTTGTTGAACTCAGGTTTACTTTCTTGCATGCTCCCAAGGAAATGCGTAGTAAAAATGTTGAAGCGTTGCGTACACTGCTGGTTATTAGTGACTCAGACATGAATTCCCTTCAAGACACATGGAATGCTGTTCTGGAATGTATTTCTCGCCTTGAATTTATAACAAGTACTCCTGCAATTTCTGCCACTGTCATGCATGGGTCAAACCAAATCTCCAGGGATGCTGTTGTTCAGTCTCTGAAAGAGTTAGCTGGCAAACCTTCTGAACAAGTTTTCATGAATAGTGTTAAACTACCTAGTGATTCAGTTGTGGAATTCTTCACTGCTCTCTGTGGTGTGTCAGCAGAAGAGCTGAAACAATCGCCAGCTCGTGTTTTCAGCTTGCAAAAGCTTGTTGAAATCAGTTATTATAATATGGCTCGTATACGTATGGTATGTATTCTATCAATGCAAATTGCAAGTATTTGCTTCATCTTGATATTTCATGCCTTATAAATTGCATCTGTAAGCTTTGTTTATTGTCTTCCAGGTCTGGGCTAGAATTTGGTCTGTTCTAGCGAATCACTTTATATCTGCAGGGAGTCATCATGATGAGAAAATTGCTATGTATGCCATAGATTCTCTAAGGCAACTTGGTATGAAGTATTTGGAGCGTGCTGAACTGGCCAATTTCAGTTTCCAAAATGATATTCTCAAACCTTTTGTTGTTCTTATGCGGAATAGTCAAAGTGAATCCAAAAGGAGGCTAATTGTTGATTGCATTGTTCAGGTTTAGTTGGCTTGAATTCTGGTTCTTTTCCATTTGTACTTAATGTCATTAGATATATTTTCTATATTTAAGTTGGTACGATTGTATGTTGCAGATGACAAAATCTAAAGTTGGAAACATAAAATCTGGATGGCGTAGTGTGTTTATGATTTTTACAGCTGCTGCAGATGATGAATTGGAATCGATTGTTGAGAGTGCATTTGAGAATGTTGAGCAGGGTAAGAATAGGTTTCTTTGATCTTGTCATTGCAGTCTTCTGTTGCAATTGTGGTGCATCTAACGGATGGAAATTTTGCAGTCATCTTAGAACATTTTGATCAAGTAGTGGGAGATTGTTTCATGGATTGCGTGAATTGTCTGATAAGGTTTGCCAACAATAAAACTTCACATCGTATTAGCTTGAAGGCTATTGCACTCCTGCGTATATGTGAAGACCGTCTAGCAGAGGTTGGTTTGGTATTTTCAGTCGGAAATCTCATTTTTACTTCAAATGATTATATTGGTCTTTTTGAGCCCCTCTAAATTAACAAACGGGGTGGGATGTGTTATTTTTCTATCACTGTCTAGTATGTTTCACCCATATATATGTGTGTGCATGCACACTATTTTGGAGCATGGTATGATAACAGGATGTTGGAAGCTAAGCCTAATTCTCATTATTTTTCCCAAATGCTCAATCTTTTCATTGTAGATGAGCCATTTTTTGCTCCAATTTTGAGTACTTTATGTAAAATTGTTGACTGTTTCAAGAAGTGGATTCTTTATTCGGTTTTTACTGTCAGTGCCTCTACTTTAATGTTTTATTTGTCAACTTAGGGTCTTATTCCTGGAGGTGCCTTAATGCCTATTGATGCCAATTTGGATGCAACTATGGATGTAACTGAGCATTATTGGTTCCCGATGCTGGCTGGATTATCTGATCTAACATCAGATCAGCGACCTGAAGTCAGAAGTTGTGCGCTTGAAGTATTGTTTGATTTATTGAATGAAAGAGGTAGCAAGTTCTCTACATCATTTTGGGAGAGTATTTTCCATCGAGTTCTATTTCCAATTTTTGATCATGTGAGACATGCTGGAAAAGAGGGCTTTGTTTCTACTGATGATGATTGGTTTCGTGAAACAAGCATACATTCACTTCAGCTGCTTTGCAACCTTTTTAATACATTCTATAAGGTATACTACACTATTGAGAATGCTTTCTTGTGATCTCTGCTTGCTGATGATTGGCCTTATGACACTTTCCTGGTTAATATGAAATACTAGACCTAAACCCTAAATGCTAAACATCACGAGACCTGGGTGTTGTGTGTAATACTATTTGGGGATTTAACAGTTGCATGGTACTTAAGAGTGCAAAATGCAACATTTGCTTCTGGAATTTGAGCTTTTTGCAAATCAAGAAGTGGAAAAAGATTAGAAACTAAGGGCGCATTTGGTTTGCATTTTCATTTTTTTTATTTTCAATATTTTATGTTTAAAATTTTGTGAAGAAAAAAAAAAAAGGGAAAACAGGAGGAGAAAACATAAAACGGGATTTTATTGTTTTCACTATTTTTTGTCCTTTTCCTTCACAAAATTCTAGAACAGAAAATGCTGAAAATGAAAACACAAACCAAAGGAACCCTAACTTTTTCAAACCAACAATCAGTCAATATTTCTCTTTCTCTCTCTACAATAGCAACCCAATCCCTTAACCCTTATTGTATTCTGTTGGTTGATTGTTGGCCAAAAGTAAAACTGGTAACCTAGTAAAACAGATAATAAATATATAAAGGACTGGGGATTGCATAGAATACTCTCTCTCTCTCTCTCTATGTGTGTGTGTAAAACAGATAAATAAATATATAAAGGACTGGGGATTGCATAGAATACTCTCTCTCTCTCTCTCTATGTGTGTGTGTAAAACAGATAAATAAATATATAAAGGACTGGGGATTGCATAGAATACTCTCTCTCTCCTCTCTCTCTCTCTCTCTCTCTATCTCTATGTGTGTGTGTGTGTGTGTGTGTGTCTATCTCTCAGTGTGGAGCAGTGATGGTCATTGATATGGGAAAAATTTATTGTTCATGTACATGCCATTGATTGCTTAAAAATAATTTCTGCTAAAAAGTAAAATTGTCAGATGTTTTATCAATCACGAATTCATTGCATTAGTATTATAAGAATGTGATTATTGTTATCTAGTTTTCCTTGAATTGTAAAACGATCATTGATGAGGAAACTTCATTACAGGAGGTTTGTTTTATGCTGCCGCCACTGCTGAGTTTGCTGTTAGATTGTGCAAAAAAGACGGATCAAACAGTGGTCTCAATATCTCTTGGTGCTTTGGTACATCTCATTGAAGTTGGTGGACATCAATTCAGTGACAGTGACTGGGACACATTACTTAAAAGCATAAGGTGCAAACTTCTGTCAACTCCTGAATATTCATTGTAATTTCTCTGATGATAACTATAATCCATTTTGTTTACTCTTGATCTTCAGGGACGCTTCATACACAACACAACCGGTAGAACTGCTCAATGCTTTGGGTTTTGAAAACCTGGGAAAGCATGGAGGCATTGTTGGAGATTCAGGGGAAAATGTTGGTGACAATGTTACCATAAAGCCAATTGTCAATGAGGTAGGTGAGCATCAACTGGATGGCAGTGATAATGGAAGATTATCCCCATTGGCATCCCCAAATACAAATGCCGATGTAGTTGAAGATTCGGCATCTCACACAAATGTAGAGCAGTCTGAAGGTTAGAGTTTCAAATTTTAGTTAGGTGCATTTTTAAGTACGACGATGTAGTCAGATAACTATGGAAAGGTATCAACTATCAAATAGATTAGTTGTAAAAAATTTAACGCATGGGGGCAGGGGGAAAAAGATTGTGAATTGGCTGATTTGATTTCCTCAGCTGCCTTTGTGGGGATTTCAGATGTTACCTTAAAAGGAAAAATGAAGTGGAACCTGGGTCTTGATTGGAAGTTGAGACTTAGAAGAATCAATGAATATATACTTAGTGACATTGACGAATTGTTTATTGTAGGGCTATCATCTCCATCAGGAAGAACTCCAAGAGCTGCGGATGGAGGCCTCCATAGGAGTCAAACATTAGGTCAACGTATCATGGGAAATATGATGGACAATCTGTTCCTTAGGAATCTTACTTCAAAATCTAAAAGCGGCGTGTCAGATGCTTCTCAGCCAACTTCTCCAGTTAGGGTATATTGCTATCTGGTGCTAGCAATATAACATTTACCTTTGGATTTTTGCAGGGATACTCTCTCTTATTTTGCTTCATTTTAGGTTGCTGATATCGTAGAGCCTGATACCAAGAATGAGGAGAGTCCTTTGCTAGCAACTGTCAGGGGAAAGTGCATTACACAATTGTTGCTTCTTGGTGCAATGGATGGCAT
>NC_029788.2:63523-64776 GCF_000816755.2 Arachis ipaensis | reverse complement strand
GTAGCGGTTGCAAATCTCTGCAACAATAATGAAAAAGGGAAAGTTTTGATATGTTCTCCCATATAACTTTTTATCTTATTGTTAACAGAAGAAATATTGGACCAAGTTAAAAGCAGAACAGAAGATTGCTGTATTGGACATTTTGTTGTCCTTGTTGGAGTTTGCTGCTTCATATAATTCATCCACCAGCCTTAGGACTCGCATGCACCAAATTCCTGATGAAAGGTATTAAAATTATCTGTATGTGTATACATTTTGTTCAATTCAAGGACTTAAAGCATTGCCAACTTTTGAACAGGCCACCAATGAATCTTCTTCGCCAGGAATTAGCGGGTACTGGCATATATCTAAACATCTTACAGAAATCGACATATGGATTTGAAACAAACTCAGAAAAAGGTCTACAGGCTGATGGATTTCAAGATGCTGGTTCTGATGCAGAAGAGAAGTTTGAACGGATAGCTGAGGAGAAACTGGTCTCTTTCTGTGAACAGGTTCTCAGGGAGGCTTCTGATCTCCAGTCTAGTTCTGGAGAAACTGCTAACATAGATATTCATCGAGTCTTGGAACTTCGTGCTCCTGTCATTGTTAAGGTACAAGGATTATAATCCATGAGAGCATGAAAGTTGACTTGCATTCTACCAACTGTTGTGGAGTTGCCTGTCATATACTTGTTTCTTCTAATTTCTGTTCTTATCACGCCATTTTTAGAGTGATACCTCACTGGTAGCAGCTGCACTAGTAACATACCTGTTTTACCTCGTTTACTTGCATCCTTATACTGGAACCCTAATAAAAAAAAATTCATTATACTGGTACCTGACACGTACACTTAATTGGATGAAATTCATTGTAGCTTTTTCTTGTTTCTTAATTTCTTGATGTTGTCTTCCCTGTATTATAAGTTGATATCCGTTAACCTTGCTCTTTCAGGTGCTTAAAAGCATGTGCTTGATGAACAATAAAATTTTTAGAAGACACCTGAGAGAAATCTATCCTTTGCTAACGAAGCTTGTTTGCTGTGACCAGGTAATTGCTTTTTTCTGTGATGACTACAGGCTGCATTTAATTGGTAATTTGTAGGTACTTGGTGAAATTTAAGGAAATAAAAAAATATACATAGGAAGTTATTGGGACACCAATTGATTTCCTTTAGTTGATAAATAATAAGGAAGCCAAAATAAAAATTATCCGAGTTTAAAAATGGAAATTAATTCTCAATGAATTTTATATATATATATATATATTTGCTA
>NC_029788.2:58104-62885 GCF_000816755.2 Arachis ipaensis | reverse complement strand
ATGGCTAAAAAAAAGCTAAAATTAGCTACTTAATTTTTTTTTATAAAAAAAAAGAAAAAGTTTAATTAAGATGAGGAAGAGGATTATACAAATTGGGGATAGTGGTTTCCCTATAAAACTTTTCAATTTCTCAACATGTCTGAGAGGATGTCTCATGTAAAGATTATATGCTTTACACCAAATAGATGTTAGGCGTCTAAATCCTATTCCATGAAACAAAAGCTATTTAAATCTTAGTAGTTAGTACCATTGTACTTGGGCAGAATTTGTTTGTGTTGAATGTGTTCCATGTCCAATACGGTTAGATGATTACATTATTTATATTGGATTATTCAGACGAATTTTGATGTTAGGGGGAAGAATAATAGGGTTGAACAGTCATAGTGCTCTTGGTAAAAAAAAAAATCCCTCCTTTCATAAACTGATAATCCTAATCCTTTGCCTTTTCTAATCAGATGGATGTTCGAGGAGCTCTTGGTGATCTATTTCAAGCACAGCTGAAACCTCTTTTACCATAGCTATCTTATATAATCTCTCTAACAGTTTTGTAGAAAGGCAATAGAAAACATCATATTGGTTTCATCCGATGTCCCAATATTCATTTTCATCTCTCCATATTCGTCCGTGCTGTTTTTGGACAATAGCTAAACTCTGATCAGGGTTGTTTACGATCAGTATTTTGTTGTATGATAATAGTTCTGTACCATGTGAAACCCCTAAATCTTTTCATTAGAAAATTAAATAGTTGCTATTCATATTTCATAATGTATACATCAGAGTCTCCCTCGACTTCTCTAGTTCTCTTTTCCCTTTGTGTTACCTTTTTTATTTTTTCCACAAGTTCAAAGTTCAAACCATTAGTATGCAATATCCTGTACTCTTGTTAATCCATCGCATTAATTGTGAACTCCAACCAAATACGGTGACAATGTTATGGAGAGTAGACGGATACAAAGGTAAGGGATATCACTATTCACTTTTTGATAATTTTAGTTTGATTTTTATCACATTGATGGAAAAATAAAATAAAAAAATAACATGCATAAATTGACGAGTAAATTATTATTTCCATACTAAATGGTTTGAATGCAAACAAATTTATTCATGAACAAATATAACTGAAGTTGTATTCATAAAAAATAAATTCTAATCAACAAAACCATCCAAATGTCATAAAAGATAAATTCCAATCAACAAAACCATCCAAATGTCAACTTTCGATGATTCAATTAAAATTCGATGATTCTATTGAAAGATTAATGATTGGAAATTTTAATTTATCTTTTTAATTGTTATTTTAATATTTAAATGAGGCTTCTCTCTTTGATTCGGTGCCCATCAAGAAAGATTGTTTTTCGATTGCAAAAATATAAATATATTATTTTTAAAAATATTAAAATTTTATTTAAAAATGAAAAAGATAAATTTAAAATTTTAAAAGTAAAATTTCATTTCGGTCTTAAACCATTTACGAAAAAGACCTAGCGTTCTCTGACCATTATAAAATGATAATGCGACGCTTATCTATTCATTCCGTATGATCAAAAGGCATTTCTTGTAGATTTTCAGTGAAATGGTAACCGAAAAATTCTATGTGTACCGGTAACTCTTTTACGTGGACTCAATGTATTTGATAGGACAAAGAAGTCTCTACACAATCATAAAAACGTTGCCGTTTTGATCCTTGTTCTTAAAAAGAACGGACCCAAATGTTAATCGTTTGTAAACCCTAAATCTCAAACCCTACCTTTAGTGATGATAATGGAAGATCATTCATCAAGTTCAATCCGTTGTTCATGGAAAGAGAACTCGATGGGCTGTTCAAGCAACAACTTTGGCAATGTTGGCATGGCGAGAAAGAAGTTCACACATCTAACTTGCAATTGTAGAGCTTATGCAATTTTTTTGAATCCACCACATCAAATAACCCAAATAGGTTGTTCTTTGGTTGCAGTTATTTCAAGGTACATTAGTATTCACTCCAGCTTACAATCTTCTCTGTAATTAGGTTGATTAAAAATAATTGTCCATAATTGTAGACTCCTTCAACACATTGCAAATATTTCAAGTGACTGGATGAGCTAATAACTGAGTCTGACTATACGGTTGTGGAAGTGTAGAAGATGAAAGTTCAAGGTAGATTAAAGGAGTTGGAGGATAAAATTGAAGAAATGAAGATTAAGCTATACGAAGGAGTTCAAAGAAGAAGATACACAACACGGACTGGATGTATCATCATGGCATTATTCATTGTCGTTGCTCTCAGATTCTTTTTTACTGCACTGCAAACAAATAGGAGGTAAAAAATTGCAACTTATTTTAGATTTTGGGTATTATTGTTATAAGTTAGATGCACATTAGGAATGGTGATTAAGATGTAAAGATTGTTGGATTTTGATGATGGAAAGATTGTAGTGAATTAAATTACAAGTAAAAATATAATTTATAATCCTCTAGTATTTATCATTGTTGTGAGTTGAAGTGACAATTTATTAGTGTTTTGTTATTTGAAGTATGTTTTGGTATAATGCCGTTGAATAAGAATTAACCATATTTAATAAGTAATGAAAACCTTTATATACTCTAACTCTTTTCCTTCAAAAATAAACATGTCCTTCAGTGCTTGCTTGAATTGTGCATAGTATCAAACATTTCTTCAACTTCGAAATTCACTTCATCATAATTAGTATCATCATCAAATTCATAAAATTTAGGCTTCTTGCCCTCATCATAAGATGAAATTGGAGAGTTGAATGCTTTTGATTCATATTGATATGACTCTTCAATACCAGAATCTACTTCTTTTACAATGGGCTCATCATTGGCCCATGCTCTAGGCACTTCATTTGGGCTTTCAACCTCACCCATTAGTGTCATTACAATCTGGGCCCTTATCTCTAGCATGTTATCCCTGCTTTGACCCATTCACAGCTTCATCCTTTTTCAAAATACGCCTTCTTTTTCTCCTCCCATATCTCTTATTTTTCTTCTTCTTGATTTTAGGAGATAAGCAATCATCATCATTAACTTTTCTCTTTACAGGAGTCACACTCTTCTTCTTAGGTGTTGATGTCTTCTTGATTTCAACTCTTCACTACTACTGCTGCTGAGTGTCTCATAACCAAGTGGGAGAGGCTTATAAGACTCATCTTCAGCACTCTCAATGCTATCATCAGTAGAGGAATCACTCAACTCTATAGGAACATTTCGTGCTTTATTCACAACTGGTTGGATCACAGGATGATCAGCATACACATACAATTCATCAGTTTCAAAAATTACCATCTTGTTATCACAGATTTGGTTAATTTCTTTGTCACCTTTCAAAATATGGAGGCCAAACTCTAGGTCAGGGGCAGGGTCTTGCCAATACATAGTCTTGTACTCTGTATATCCTAGACCTTTGAACATGTCCTCTAAATCTTTAAAATTAACAAAGTTAATGTCCAACTTGGAGAATCTATGCACCTTACCATAAAGGTAGCAAAGCACTCTATTGTTGTCTCTCTCAAACTACCCTCCATAGTGAAACACTGATATAATCTCAAAGGACTTTTGCAACATATAAAGTATACTCATTAAGGCACAATAAATTATAATTACCAAACATTAATATACCCAAAACAAAAAAATTCTTTACTTGAAGTAATAATCAAACCCTAGTGAAAGCGACTATTCTTCATAAATGTAACAAAAAAAAAATACATATATCATACTTTATGGTGATCTATAGGAACAATACTTTCTTCAAAGACTTTCTTCAAAGAAACAAATGAAGGACCACAATATTGTGGTCTACAAACGGTTGAAGAAACTAATCTCGAAGAACTGCTCCGTCAACAACATGTCACCTCTTTCATCAGTAAACGCCACATCGCAGTTATCTCGCCCTCACGTTCTCCCTCGCCGGCTCTCCTTCGTCAGTAGTTTCTGGCGGGAAGTCTGACAGCCTCTAGGGTTTAAGGTAATTCTATGTATGAGATGAGGGCAAAGAATGAGAGTGTTTGATATGTTAGGGACAGAATGAGAAGTCTCTTTTAAAATATGGTTTGAGGGTGCATCAAAATAGTAACGTTTTTTATGACTGTGTAGAGACCTAATTATGTCATCAAATGGTTTGAATCCACGTAGGAGAGTTACCATTACACATAGGATTTCTCAGTTATATTTCACGGAAGAGCTATTAGAGGACCTTTTGGTCACACGGAGTGAATGAATAAGGATCGCATTGTCATTTTATGTTGGTCAGAAAATGCCAGATCCTTTTTATAAATGGTTAAGGATTGGAGTGGAATTTTACTCAAATTTTATTATTTTTTATTAAAAAATTATTCAAAATTTCAAACTCTCTTTTTACCTTGCCTAGCTTAATTCCAAGTTTCCAATAATAATTCTAATCTCACCTATTCTCGATCTCTAATCTCTCACCATCATTCTAATTCACCTACAACCACAATTATCTCATCCCACTCTACCTCACTTGTAGCCTTGCCGCTTCATCTATGCTGATCTCACTTGTAGCCACTTTTATTTCACCCTATTCGACCCAACCTAACTTCTTCTCACTTGTTTGACGTTTGTCCTTGATGTTGTCACCTGTCTCGCTGCTGTTATAGTCGTAATTATCGTTGACTCGCCCCCTCTCGCTTGCATCTTATGTCGTGACTTATTGCGCTGTTGTCATTGCACTCCACCTTCATCTTTGGGTCGTAGTCTTCGTCTCACAACCTCACTAGTTGTCACCGCCATCGGAGTCGTAGCACCTCTCTCTCTCTCTCTCT
>NC_029788.2:53284-58024 GCF_000816755.2 Arachis ipaensis | reverse complement strand
TTACAATATCATATCATAGTCATTTCTTCTTAACTTGCCGAAGCAACTAATGCCTCTTGCAAAGTATCTCTCATAAACATGTATAGATTCGTTTCAATCTTTTCAACTTTTATTACCGCAAAAGCACCTTTAACAACTTTCAACATCCCACCTTTAATATGAGTCTTGTACATTGAAGTGAGATATCATTTCATTAGAAGATATGTGCAAAAGGAAACTATTGATATTCAATTTGTAAAATCTGAAGAGCAATTGGCTGACATTTTTACTAAGCCACTATGTGAAGAAAGATTTTGCAAGCTGAGAACTGAACTGGGAATGATTGATATTAATTCTGAGAAAGAATTTGGCCTCTAATATCTTCAAAAATGAGTTGGATTGGGCTCTAGCAAGTCCAGAAAACGCCTCCAGCGTGTTCCTTTAATGAGGTTACATGACAAGTGTCATGCGTACGCTTGGGTGACGCTTGCGCGTCGCTTGGCGAAATTTCTTGGTCACGCGTGCGCTTTGCTATGATTTTCACAAATCCTCATTTCTTTATGAATTCTCCGCTTGCATGCTTTTTCTTCAGTTCTTCAATCCAATCCTTACCTTATAAACCTGGAATCACTCAACAAATATATCAAGGCATCAAATGGAATTAAAGTGAATTAAATTTGGCACTTTTAAGGCCTAAAAAGTATGTTTTTAATCATTAAGCACAATTTAGGGAGAATTACAAAACCATGCTATTTTATTGAATAAATGTGAGATAAGTTGATAAAATCTACTAAATTCAACACAAGATAAACTACAAAATTGGGGTTTATTACCAATCACAAGCCCATGAACCAAGTATGATAAAATTAAAGAAAGTAACTCAAGAGACCACAAGCCCCATACGATTCTCTCACTTTTGGTAACTGAAACTTCAAATTCAATTCAATTAAGTTCCTTGAAACTTCCACCGAAAGCCATCACTTCTCTCTTCTCTTTCTTGGTTTGGTCACATCACTCAATCAAAGAAGAAGAAAGAAGAAAATGAAAAACACAGAAGAAAGGTTATGAAGAAAGACAAAAGGAGCTTTGCCAAAACAAAGCAAAGAAAATAGGCTACAACCAAGTAGCTCATCTTACTCGGTCAAAGCACACCAAGCATCTTCCCTCATTTGTGACACACCGAGGAACCAAGAAGAAAAGCCACAAGATCTCAAGCACATAAGAAGAAACAATGGAGAATGTGAAGTCAACTTGGTTCAGAAGCTTATCAACGCTCAGAATCAAAATTTGGAGCCAAAGTCAAGCTCAACGGTCAAGATTGAAGAAGTTTGAAGAAAAATGATGAGAGAGAACAGTTGAGATGCATGCAACATATTTGGCTCTCTCTCTCCTCTCTGATGAAGCCGCTGCTAGTCTCTGATATTGGAGAAGAAGACAGTGTTAGGATTGGATTTGATTCAACCTTGGAAACTTCACTCTTTTATATTAAGGGTGAACGACCAATGGTTGAAGGCAAGGAGAGTAAGTAAAAAAAAAAAATACAGAGTTCACTCTCATAGTTACCTAAACTGTTTGAGTCCTTCTCCTTCATGTAGTTCATTTAAGGGTTAAGTACGATTTTGGTCCCTAACGTAGAGATCAAAAATTTATTTCGTCCTCGGCCTTTTTTTTACTACAAAATGGTCCCGAAAATTTCAGTTTGTTTTAAAATCATATTTTTTACCAAAATTTTAATTTTATTCCAAAAATATCCCTAAAAAAAAGCGTTGAATAAGGGGGAAAGGGGGAAGGGAATCACGCATGCTGGGGGGTGTTAGTTCAGAAGAGGGGGGAGGAAAGGTGGGGAAGGGAAGGGGAAGGGCCATCGCCACTGATCCTCGCCACCGCCGCTGCTCCTCTCCCCTTCGTGCTAACCCCAGAGCAACCACGACCCTCTCCCCTCCTTCTCTCCTTCCCTGTCTCGGATCTCCTCGAACCAGAGCTCACCGCTGGCGAGCCTCTCCTGCTTCACCATGGCGCAGCAACGTGGAACCTCCCCTGCTTCACCACTATGCAGCAACGTGGAGCCTCCTCTGCTTCACCACCGCTAGCGAGCCTCCCTGCTTCCCCTCCCTCAGTCCCTGTCACAGAAGGAATCAGAGCCACCACTGCCTGTTACCCTCCCTCCAGCCCCTTCCCGTCATGCCCAGACCGCCGACGCTCCACCACTGCCCCCTGTCCCATCTTTTCTGTTTTCTATTTTCATAATCCAGGTTATTATTTTGCTTTCAATTTTGGTTTTTGGTTAGTGTTAGTTCCTTGATTTGATTCTAGGTTAGTTTAGCTGGATTTTAATTTTCTATTAGTTGATTTTAGGTTATTGAATTGCTGAAAGTTGCTGCTGAATTGTTGTTGTTGTTGTTGTTGAATTAGCTTAGATTTGATAGAATTAGCTTAGGTTATTGAATTTCTGTTAATGGTTAATTGTATACAAGATCCATTGTTATTGTTGTTCTTCTACTTCTAGTTGTTGTTGTTTCATTATTTTTTGCTTCTGCTGATCTTTCGCTTCTGGTTGAGCTTGTTGTTTCATTATTTTTTGCTTCTACTGTTCTTCCGCTGCTGTTCTTTCGCTTCTGGTTGAGCTTCTGTTTTTTGTTGATTTTGGGGAAGAAGGAGAAGGGTATTTTCGTCCAAAGGACGATTTTAAAACAAATTGGAACCTTTGGGACCATTTTGTAGCGAAAAAAAAGCCGATGACGAAATAAATTTTCGGCCTCTACGTTAAGGACTAAAATCGTACTTAAGCCTTCATTTAATATTTTCTTTTTCTCAGTTTAATCTGTCTGAGTCTCATTGTAAAATACAAATATGGTGAGGTTTGTAAGAAAAAGCCAATGAGAAGAAAAAGGCAGTAAGTTAAACTAGGAGAAAAAGCATAAGATGTCTCAGGTTTGCTTTGTACATCTTTCTATTTTGTGTCATAGTTGTAATGGAGACTGGATGTAGGTTACATTGCACTAAGTAGCTGAACCAGGATATATCCGATATCATTCCTTCTCTACTTCGATTATGTTTCTGTTAATTAGGAGACAAAATGAAAATGTCTCTCAACTAGGTATGAGACAAAAGTAAAAATATTTCCTAAGTTTTTGTGAGAAAGTAAAAGCACTATACAGCAGAAAAAGAAGCTAAGATTCAACTCCCTTCTCTTAGCCACGGATAACCATCACTCTCCCATTAAAATTCAATGATTATAAAATAGGAGTGCTTATATCCTTTCATTTTATTTAGCTTTTTATCAAAATAACTTTGTTACATGGTGGACATTAAGAATTCACGTACTGGAATGTGGCTTTCATCTGCTGCATCATTGGTAAACCCTGGTGTATTATTTTCCAAAGAAAATTCTTAATTTGGGTTGAAAATTGATGTTCCATAGACCTGACCATAATTCCTTGTGTCCACACTTTTTCAGTAGAAATTCCACTGAAAGGTGAAAAATTTGGATCCTACATGGTTACTAAAAGCCATTGAATAGCTACCCTTCTCCTTCATCCAGGTAATTCATATTTTCCTTGATAAATTTTTGTACCGAGTATGACTGTTGTAATTTTTGTTATGAACATATCTTGAATTAGAACCTGATTCCAAGTTCTATTTGGGAGGATTAACTTTGAGTCCCATTCTGGAGAGTACTATATAGTCGAGTATGGATTAAGGGTAATAGCTGTGTAGTCTTTCACCCACGAGTTCTCTCTGATTCTGATTGATGAACCTCTGCCCACTTTTCACAAAATTTCTTACCTTATCCAACACTTTTCTCCCTTCAAGAATGCCTTTTCATCCCCATAAAGGATAATCCCAACTTAAGCTCTAAAAGAATTAGAGTATTTAACGTATTTGCTCTTATAGATCTTTTACACCAATGAATTCAGTCTAGTCAAGAGCCTCCAACCTTGCTTAGCTAGCATGCCGAGATTAAAGATTTTTAGGTCTTTAAAAGTTAGGCCTCTTTAGACTTTAGGTCTAGAAGAGATTCTCCAACTAACCTATTGTATTCTTTCTCCGACCCTCTTTAACTCCACCAAAATTGAAGAATAGCCTTCTGGATATCATTAATAAGAGATTTCGGTAGTTTAAAACAACTCAAGGTGTAAATAGGAACAACAATAACAATAATTTTGATAGGAACCTCCCTCAGCTTCCGCTTGATGATAACAAAACTCTCTTGCCGTGTTGCAATTTTTGTTCAACTTTATCCTTAATATAGTTAAAAGTGGCTCTCTTTGATCTCTCAACTACAGTTGACAAACCCAAGTATTTGTTTTTGTTTTTTACATGCGGAACTAGTAAAATATCAACTAGTTGATCTCTAACGCGAGTAAGAGTATTATTGCTGAAGAAAACTGAGGATTTGTCTAAGTTCATTTTCTATTCACTAATTTCTTCGTATGCATTAAGAATTTGAATAACATTGTAGCAGTCATGCTCAGTTGCTCTTCCAAATAGTATTGAATCATCTGCAAAAAATAAGTGACTAACTTTGGAGCACCTAAGATTTAGCATCAAATAAAAAAATTCAATCTCTGTTCTCTTTTGTAAAGTAAATGAAAGAGCCTCACTATATAAAATAAAAAAAAGGTAAGAAGAAAGAAGGTCATCTTGATGCAACTCTTAATTTGCATGGTTTGATTAGGCATTATGTATTTTAGGAGAAAAAATATTATTTACATACAAAAAAATCAGATATTAAATTAGGTATTATATATTTTATATATT
>NC_029788.2:42527-53225 GCF_000816755.2 Arachis ipaensis | reverse complement strand
TAATTTATTTAATGTGTATTTTATTCTAATATATATTTTATATGAGTAGTTGATTTATTAATTGATGTTTAATATACCGATGGTATGGTTGTTCTCAGGACATCTAAGATCTTTCTGTTAATAAATGCATCATTTTTCTTTTATCCGAAAGATTAGATTACGTCATTTTGGTCTGGTTCACATGCTTGAAATATACAATACAATACAATACTAGCTACCACATACAGCAAGGCTTACAGAAAGCTGAAGAGTTTTAGTTTATTGATCACTTAGAATAATATTGTATAAATATTGAATGAGAATTTGAGTCGGAAGATTGTATATTTTCTGTTGAGAATAATAAAGGAGGGAAAGGTATATCAAATTGATGCTATTATAAAAAATCCTGCAATTATTGATGTAACATGTGCTGTAGATAGTTTTGCTGGAAGTAACCCCACAAACAGAACAGATCAGAGCGCAATAGCTTTCATCATTGATTAAGTGTGATACAGTAGTAGCTGTATGAATTAATGCACTTTTTACTTTTTAATTACTTAAAAAGTAGGGAATAGAAAGTTTAATCATACTTTCATATTTTGTTTTCTCACGAACTTACCGACGCTTGCCTAATAAAACTTAAGCACTGGCACATAACTAACTATGAAGGGCAATAAGGCACTTAATTATTGGCCATATAGAGATAAGAATAAGAGAGATGACTCTCTATGGGTGTGTGGATTGTTGTGATTTGTTGGAGGGTGATGCTAGAGTGCTAGTGCATGTGCCACTAACAACATAGCAACTTTTGCAGCATGACGCACACTTGGCCTTCTTATTATGCCACGGTACATCTTGCTCAGTATTTGAAGAAATAATAATGAATCATTTTCTACTGAAAAAAGTGTCGCCTAGATCTATATAAAAACGAAGGAATAGCCACTTTCATAACATAAACTCGGAACTTAATTAAACATATTAGAGGACAGGATAAAATAAAAATAAAGATGTATATATTTCAACATTTATTTGCAGAATAAACAGATGGCCATTATTAATTCAAGAATGGAATTATATATCATATCATCATATGGCAGATATGGGGGAAAAAAAAATCTATATACAAACAAATTAAAATCCTAAATAATGTGCCTAGTTCTACTCGTATCATCTAATTGATTGCAGCTCCAAACATTGATGATCAAACGCAATAAATAATGAATTCCTCTAACTAACTAACTAACTAATAGATCTACATTAATCATCTCTTCACAATTCTTATTGCACATATAGCTAGCAAGGAAGAAGATCATCTCCGAAGAGGTAGAGAAGTCTCTCCACAGCCCAACTAGGTTGAGGAGATGGTGGCACACAACCAAAAGAGCTCTCTGATGAAGAATAACTGCAATTATTATTAAGAGTGAGCAAAGGTGCTCTACAAAGAGGGCAAGTAGGGTTATGGTTGTTGTCATCATTGTCCAACCATTTGTCGATGCATTCTCTGTGGAAGACATGGTAGCAGTTCATTAGTTCCCTAACCTCATCTTCCATCTTCATCTGGTTCAAGCACACTGCACAAGATGTATCTTCTTCTGTCTCTGGAAGCCTCTCCATTATCTCACGAAACGTGGTCAACACAAGAGTACAAGAAGAAGAAGAAGGTGTTGTTCCTCTATCTTTGATGAGCCTGAAAACCAAGCACAAGACCCATCTCAGAACTGCAACGATTAGAGCTGCTTCATATATGGCTTGACCTATTGTCCAACCATATGCAGATGATGAGTCCTCAGCATAGAAACCCATTGAAATGTAAAAGCAGTGAAGAATGAATCTCTATATGTTCTGAAGAAATGTGTGATTCTGAAGTAAAAAGAATAGAGTGAATGAGAGAGAAAAGGAAAAGGGGGAAGTTCAAGACGTTATAGATGGCTTCTATATAAAGCCAATGAAGAAGGTGGTGCTGGCGGCTTTTCTTACTTTCTTTATGCTTTCACTCTCATCCACCTTCTTTCTTTAGTTATACACTTATACTCTCTTCCATCAATATATTAAACTGAGTATGAAAAAATAATGTTATTTAAATTATACCTCATTAATATATATATAAGTAAATTCTTTGTCTTTTATAATAGATGTACGCACCGTCCTTTTAGGGGATTAGGTATAAAGGTTCGCGACCACTAATTGACACTCTTCCGCGTGTCCTCGTCAGAAGCCACTGGATTAATAAATATTTTGAGAAACGCAGCGATTTCAGTTGGATCATCGTCATATATGTTTGTTAATGGATGTTCCTTATGTGATATTTGTTACGATTAATTTTACAATGAAGTGATGAACACATGCATTGATATATATTGTTTTTTTTTTTTGGACAAAAACAAATGAGACTATAGAAATTATTCTAAATCGATCTAAATTAATTTTATTTATATTTATTAATTATTATAATAAATAATATTAAATATAATAAATTTATAATTATAAAAATTATATATATACAATTATAAATATTAAATTAAATATGATAATTTTAAATTATTATTTCTTTGACCGTCTTTTAATCCCACATATTTCAACAATAAATTTTAGTTATATGCAGCAAGTAGTTTTAGGGATGTTAAAAAAAGTGAATTGATATATCATGTATGAAATCAACACAAGGCAAGGGGAAAAAATCAACACAAGGCCACTTACAAGCCACTTGAAATGTAATGTGCACTCTAAAGTTATTGAGCCGTGTAATTGATGGACCATTCTAGCTTTAATAAAAATATTCTTTTTCTCCATAAACTATTGCTTGCCATCAATTATATATGGCCATTAGTAATGACTGATTATGGAATTATGAGATTTTAAAGGGGGTTCACTCTGGTCATGAAGCTAGGTCAGCTTTGCTTTTTATACAGGATCATGAAACGTCACAATGCTTGTATTGCATGTGTTGAATCCCAACATCCTAGTCAGATCCAACGTATGCACATTGTGGCTAATTTTTTATAAATAGATAAAGGTTGTGTGTTATTTACTATTATGGTTAGTTTGTCTATTTCTCTCTAATATGAAGTTTAACTTTTTTAAATTATAATTAACAAATCAGACCATTATATTTGAGTGTGATAACAAATCTAACTCAGAATTTTGTAGTACCTATATATAAAGGAACATGTCTTTTTGTTGGTCTACATGAGTATATTACACTTCTGAATACAATATTATGTTTTCTGTTTTTAATGTTTTAAAAAAATTTTAAAATTATCTTTAACGTTTAATTTGATTCAATTATGTCCTTAACGTCTGTCTACCTATGTTACATTTGAGGTACATAGCTGGTCCCAAATTCGAATAAAGGAGGAGGGTTATGCTAGATCTTTGACAACCAACATAAAAACATAGTCTAATCCTCATGACATGAATCAAAGACGTTATTGCGCTAAAACTAGGTCATTGCCCAGAAGTAATGCACTATATGGCTCGATCAAATGAGTAAGGGCCGCTGCATCGGTACCCAGATGTAGTGTTAAATGAGTAAGGGTTCCCGCGTTTTCATGAACGGACAAGGGTAAATAAGCTAGTTCACAAAGTATTTTGGACTTTTCCTCAACCTTTGAACTTCTCATCGCAAATACATGTTTTAAAAAGGGAGACGAACATCTTATAACCTATAAGAGTGGCATGACAAGCTCTCAAATCGACTTCTTCTAGTTGAGGAGAGTCGACCGAAAATTTTGCATTAATTGTAAAATTATCTCGGGAGAGAGTTTAACAACACAACATAGGATGCTCATCATGGATTTTCGCGTTGAGCAAATGTTGAGGAAAAGACATCATACGAAGAAACCAAGGACAAGGTGGTGGCAGATGAAAGGTGAGGAACAAAGAAGCTTCCTAAGACGGGTAGGAGAAGAGGCAAAGTGGGATGGAATGGAAGTGCAGAAGAGATGTGGAGGGAGATGGCAGGAGTTATTAGAAGAATAACAAAAGAAAGTTTTGGTGAATCTAAAGGAATAGGACCAAGAGACAAGGAGTCCTGGTGGTAGAATGCAAGTGTACAAGAAAAGATAAAGATAAAAAGGGAGTGTTCTAAAGAGTGGTCTTTATGCCGCAAAGCAAATAATTGGGAAAAATATAAGGCGGCTAAGAAAGAGACAAAAGTGGCTGTAAGTGAAGCAAGAGCAAGAGCATATGAGGGTCTCTACCAGTCTTTGGGTACGAAAGAAGGAGAAAAATGTATATATAAAAACGCAAAGATCCGTGAAAGAAGAACGAGAGATTTGGATCAGGTTAAATGCATAAAGAATAAGGATGGAGAGGTACTGGCTCAAGAGGAAAAGATTAATGAAAGGTGGAAGAACTACTTCTACGAGTTATTTAATGAAGGACATAAGACTCTTCCGAGCCTTGGTCGGTTATGTACAAGGGAAGAAGATCAAAACTTTGACTACTATCGAAGGATTCGAGACTTCGAGATAAAAGAGGCTCTAAAGCAGATGAAAAATGGCAGGGCAGTAGGACCTGATAATATCCCGATTGAGGTTTGGAAGGGCCTTGGAGGAAAAGACATCAACTGGTTAACTAAGCTTTTTAATGAGATTTTAAGGTCAAAGAAGATGTCTAATGAGTGGAAAAAGAGCACATTGGTACCTATCTACAAGAATAAGGGGGATATACAAAGTTGCGGAAACTATAGAGGAATCAAGCTCATGAGCCATACCATGAAGTTATGGAAAAAGGGTGATAGAACGGAGGTTGAGAAAAGAGACACAAGTAACAGAGAACCAATTTGGATTTATGTCAGATGGATCCACCACCGAAGCGATATACCTATTAAGAAGGATGATAGAGAGGTATCATAGTAATAAAATGGATCTACATATGATGTTTATTGATTTGGAAAAAGCGTACGATAGGGTGCCAAGGGAGGTTTTATGGAAGGTTTTAGAAAGGAGGAGAGTAAGGATTGCATATATTCGTGCAATTAAAGACATGTATGATGGGACCACAACTAGTGTGAAGACTTAAGGTGGTGTGACAGAAGAATTTTCTATTGGTATAGGATTACACCAATGATCATCCTTAAGTCCATACATTTTCATATTAGTCTTGGAAGTACTCACAGATCAGAGCACATCTAAGAGCCTGTGCCATGGTGCATGCTTTTTGCCGATGATATTGTCCTTATGGGAGAGTCAAGGGAAGACCTAAATAAGAAGTTGGACTTATGGAGAGAAGCTCTAGAAGTGTATGGTCTGCACATAAGCCGTAGCAAGACGGAATATATGGAATGTAAGTTCGGTTTTAGAAGGGAAAACCCTAATATAGAGGTGAAGATTGGAGAAAACATCCTACGAAAAGTTAAAAGTTTTAAGTATCTTAGGTGCATCATACAGGATAATGGAGAGATTGAATAGGATGTAAATCATAGGATCTAAGCAGGTTGGTCAAAATGGCGGAGTGCATCTGGTTTTATATGCAACAAAAAAATGCCTTTAAAACTTAAAGGTAAATTCTATCGTACTGATATAACACCGGCTATGCTTTATGGTACGAAGTATTGGGTGGCCAAAGGGGAGCACAAACATAAGCTAAGTGTGGCAGAGATGAAGATGTTGAGATGGATGAGTGATCATATGCGATTGGATAAAATAAGGAACGAAGATATAAGGGAGAGAGTTGGAGGAGCACCCATTGTGGAAAATATGGTAGAATCGCGTCTCAGGTGATTTGGACATGTGAGAAGAAGACAGACAGACCATCCATGAGATGGTCAAACGAAATCTACATATTAACGGTCTCTCTGTAGACATGATACATGACAGAACTCAATGACGTCATTTGATTCATGTAGCCGACCCCACCTAGTAGGACAAAACTTTGTTGTTGTTGTTGTTAAATTTCAATGTCCTTAACGTTTGAAATAATTTCAATTTTATCTCTGCCGTTAAATTTTTAACAGTAAAAAATTAGTCAAAACTTTTTTTTTCAATTTTATCATTAACTCATTCCCCATTTTTCAATTCCAATTGGCAAATCCAAGCCTCTACTAGTGTCATTGCCATCACCACTGCAACCACCATCACCTCTTCTTTATTCATATTCTTCCCTCCAAACAACAACAATAAAAAAGATACTGAAATTTAAATCGAACAGCAGAAAAAGCACATAAACCTTGAAAAATTCAACAAAGATGAAGAAACATATACACATGCAACTCAAACTCAAATCTTATGGAAGATGAAGGAATAGTATAGCAGAAAGCACAACAATCTTGAAGAACTTCAATCTATTTTGGGGGTTACAACTTAATACAAGATGAAATAAAAAACAATAAATTCAACAGGAACGAGATGTATGTGACTGATGAATGTTGAGAGTCGTCGCCGATGAAGGTTGGGGGATCCGGAGTCTGGACGACATGGGGGAGGCATATAGCTGACGATGAGGAGCCTAGAGATATGTCCACAGAGGAAGCGAGGCTGAGTGAGGAAGTGCCGCTGGGAAGGAAGGTGAAGCTAGGAAGGTTGCAAGGAGGTCAGAAGAGGCGAGCTGGGCGCCAGGGCCGATAGGGAAGGTGGTGAAGCCGGCGAGCCGCGACTAGCCAGAGATCGGGAGGTAGCAAGGACAACAAGATGGCAAAGGGGAGGAGAGGTTGGACACATGCTAGCAGCATCAGCTGCGACGCAGTGATCCCCTTGTCCGAAGAAGAAGACTTTAAGTGGCTGTGTTTTGAAAGTGTGGGAGGTTTGGTGGGGGGATTGAATTGGACAATTAGGGTTGGGATGAGGGATTGAGTTAAAGTTAAAATTGAAAAAAGAAATTTTGACTAATTTTGACGGTTAAAAATTTAACAGTAAGGATAGAATTGAAACTAGTTCAAACGTTAAGAATATAATTGAATCAAATTAAATATTAGGGATAATTTAAAAAATTTCAGAAATGTTAGGGACAAAAATCATACTTCACCCAAAAAAACATAGTGGTATCAATTGAATTCGCCATTCATAATTCATTGCCTTTCACTGTAAGTAACATGCATATTATAAAAGATGCTCTTATGTCATACCTCACATGTTTACAAACTCAAAACTACTCCCTATGTTGGGTAGCTGAACAAAGATGTGTCTTATACAGGACTGCATCCTCAATCTGATGAATTTAAATCCGATTCGATCACGTTACATAGAAGCAGAAGATTTTTACTCTGGAACACACAATATTCTTTTGTTCTTTGACACTGGTAATAGTTCAAGCTCTGTTGCTGCACCGAATAAGAAGATTACGAATACAAGCAACAGATTATTCAAATGCTTTGGTTCATTGTTCCACCTATTCAAATGCTTTGGTTCATTGTTCCACCGTCTTCTATCTTCTTTCGCATTTTGTACTGTAAGGTAGCTGGTGCACAATCTAAAGGTGTTTCTCCTGAAAAAGAAAAAGCAGTTGATTATGATTTGCAGCCGGGAGTTTTGTTACTTTCCACTGTTAAGAACAATAGGAACAATAATATCAAGAAAGGAGAGGATTAATTGCCTTGTGCATTTTTGTACTCCAGGCTCGCACCCGAATCCATGAGAATGAAAACTATATCAGTTTGATTGAAGACCGCAGCCTACAGATAATATTAAAATTACTATCCAATATCAAGAAAACTGGAAATCTGGAATATATTAATTCTGACGGTGAAAGGCACAAGTACAAACAAGCAGAAGCACGCAAGCACAAACACACTACACACAGTAAGAGAGGTACCAAATGCAGTAACGATAGCCCTTGCTTGTCCCTGTAATTTGCATCCACACCCTGCACATTTTAGCATCCGTAAATACTTATTCCAGAAAATGAACTATAACTGTAAGTATGTAATTTTAAAGTGAAAAACCTCATCAAGAAGTTTCTTGACAGCAGCTACGTCACCATTTTTTATTGCTTCTCTTAAACCCTGAGAGAGAGCACTGTCTTCAGTTCAAAGTGACTTTCAATACCCAAGATTTTTTTCGCACAATGCAATAGCACAAGTGTAAACAATTGGGGGGAGGAGTTACCTCTCCATTGGCTCCATAATCGGTCTGGCTTCTCTCCGATGTCCCATTGGTTACATGACCAAAAGCAGAACTGCAATTTTACATTATAAATAATCAATAAGCTTAGGAACAAAAAATCACCAGTTGAATACCACAGAGGCATAGACACATAAATTTCTACACGTTCATAGGCCTTTTCCTTTTTTTTAGTTGTTTTTTTTTTCTCCCTTTGCTTACACAGTGGTTTTAGCTGATGGAGAATTCAGTTTTTAAAAAGAAATAGCTCCTAACAGTGATGGCCTGCTACAAGTTTTTAGTTATGTAGGTAGTAGACAATGCAAGGGTTAGAAAATAGAAACGCGATTTCTGTCACTCTACATCGTCAGGTTTTGATTCACAACTACATAATTAAACTGTTAACATTCAAGACATACTTAGTGTCAGCAAAAGCAGTTTTTTGTCCAGCAGGTCCTTACCTAAACTTGCTAGATGAACTGGAGCTTCTATTTTTTGGAGCAGTATCTGCCTTCTTAGGTTTAGGATTTGATTCAGAGGTAATAGCCGGAGAGGATATCTTCCGTCACAAAGGATTAAAAAGAAAACATGAGCTTATGCACTGCAACAACAAAGGTACCCGATAACAATAAGAATTATTACCTGCCGAGGTTGTGCAGAAGAGGAAGGTGTGGGAGCCTCAGACTCACAAATGCAAAGAGGCATTCCACACATACACTCTTTAATGCCCAATGCAAGTGTACTCCCTGCAGTAGGAATGGTTTTTGGATCATCATTGGCATCGATATCTATTTTAGAAATTGTATCCGTTATGCTGCTCACTCCACCGGAAGAAGCCTGTCTTAAACCATTCCCAGACCTGTGTCAAAGACACGATGGCATGTGTGGTATGTATGACTATCATATAATAGTGATCTCATTTAGAAAGCATCGTTATTATTACAAGAAGAGGAAATGAAAATGAAAACAGTACAGCATGGCTACATTGATAAAATTAATAAAGGGTCTCTTAAGGACCCCCTCTGTAATAACTTACACTCCTAACTTTATTCAATATTCTTCTCTCTTCCTAACGAGTTACTTCCTTAATTAAGGACATTCATATTGGCTTAAAATCACTAATTATGACGTTGAACTTGTTAACAAGTAACAGGCTAACAGCTCATATCCCACAGAACCTAACCTAAACACCAAGGTGTGATTGATATGACGTTTTGACGTAACATAAAAGTAATAAAAAAGATGTTCAATCGATCTCTGGAGCACTTCACAGACTAGAATACATTGAACCAACATGTTAAAAAGATAAAAACTATACAATCCAAGATATTAGCATATTTTATGATTTAATATAGATCATAAGTCACACAGGTTCTCCTAACCATCTTTTCCTTGTAAGTGTTGACTATCTAACATGTTTTAAGAAATATGTATCTGATTTTTGTAGTCACATGATAATTCGGGGAAAAAATAAAATAAATGTAACATGCATACATTGAAACTTTAGACCAAGTAGTTTACCTTGAATTGTTGAAACAATCAGCACATACTCGGACACTTGAGTAAATGCCAAATTGAGGTAAAGCCTGCATAGTAAAGTATTGTTCTATGAAGTTCAAGGATACTACTAGAACAAGTATTTCACTCCCAAGAAAAAGTATCATACCATTTGATTTGATGAATGTTCATTGCACAAAGTTCTCCCACAGGATCGACAATGATGCTGCATACACACCTCAAAGAAGCATACAGTCAGTTGCCAGGAGAAGATTTTTATTATAAACAGAATTTCGTGTGCATTGGGCTTGCAAATTAAAGCCATGTAAGACAAGCAGAATTTACACACAGCCACATATACACCGTACACTGAAGAGAAGTAGTTCGCCAACATTTTAAAAGAGGATGATCACAGCATATTTAACATGCAATGATTGTTTGACACAAGCTATGCACCATGAGCAATATCATAGTCAATACAAATTCTTTAAGGCTCCTTCTGTAAGTAAAATTAAACAGTTTGTAACAACTTTAGACTTTGTGCCATTTTCACAACAAATGGACTGGATCTTAAATAAGCATTTAATCAAAACTGTTCGGAGTTGTGGTATTATTTACTTATGGCAAACATTAAAAGTTACTGAACATCGTTCCATGCACCTAAAAATTGATGTGAAATAATCGACCCTTCAACAATCATTAAAACAGGCAAGATCGCATCAATCGTTAAGAGATCCCCAAATGCAAATGGAATTGGTAAAAAAAAGTAAAATAAAATCTCAAATTAAGAATCTAAGACAGAACGTGAAGATATGATGGGAGGGATCTGAAGTACCCGTCTCCTGAAAGTGTTGAAACTGCAATTGCAGACAACACATCGCGCTGCTTCTTGGAATGAAGGTGGTTCTGTGGCTGACATGAAGATGCGTCTCTGTCCGAGCCCAATAGGGGTATCCGGGTATCTTTTCTTTAGCCCTCAAATGGACAAAGCTACAATATTTTTCTCTCTTGTCTGGTATTAATCCAAATGAATGAGCAAATTGCCCAGAATCAATTCATTTATTTAATTGAGGATTAATAAAATTTCTTGTTGCAGAGCTTATGGAGGATGACCATCATCTTAACTTTATGTAAATTGTTATTATTATTATTATTATTATTATTATTATTATTATTATTATTATTA
>NC_029788.2:7527-42474 GCF_000816755.2 Arachis ipaensis | reverse complement strand
TAATCTAATTTTATAAAAAATAATATTAGGAGGACCGAATACCAAACAAGAAAATATTGGGAGGACCGAAATCGTCGAATCCAGTCACCAAACCCAAATAAAGCGGCGAATTGTGACTGTTCGGGAGAAAAAAAACGAGTATAGCGTTGAAAATGATGGCCCAATTTGAAGGGCTTTTTCGGAACTTCAAGAAAAGATGGAGGGAGCGCCTGGGCAGCCCAAGGGAGGAATTGCTAGGAAGAGAACAAGTATCCACTATCCACAATGCAGCTGACCAGGGGAAACACATGGCTGCTTGCTCCTGTCTCTTTCCTTCACGGATAAACCACAACAAAATAATTGGATGGCCAAGTGAAGTCATTTTCATATCTTCACTTACTAAAAAATTTACAAAGAGGGAGGAAGAGTTGTATGGATGGTGTTCTAATCGGGAGTTCAGTAAAATTTTAAATTTAAAAGAGTAAAATAATATTGGTGATTCGTAATTTCATTAAATATAAAGAATACATTATTCCATTTTTAAATTATCCTAAATATGTAAGTTAATTTATTTAATATTAATTTTAATTAATATTAGTGTTTATTGTATTAGTTAGTATTATTTGGAGACGGTTAATGTGTTAGAATTTATGAATATGTTTTGAAATCACTAAAAAATATTTGTAATTAGTTAAAATGTTAGAATATGTAGAGTAAAGTTTTTTAAAAATATTTAGAGTTAATATAAAATTGATGTAATTAGTTAAAATTTTAGATTTTTTGTGCTATAATTTTTTTGTAATATATTTAGGCTTAATAGAAATAATACGTGATTAATAAGAGTGGAATATCAAAAGTTGTAATTAATATTTTTGTAAAAAAAATTGTTACTAACAGTAATAATATGTTTAGAATGAAAATGTTAAAAGTTATTATTAAAATTTTTTTTTTAAAATAAGTTTACGAATGTTTAATAGTATGTTTACTAATATTAGTTAAAATATGTTTATTAAAAATTGTATTGGAAGACTCTGGTATGGGTTGTAAGATGGATCGGGGACTTGCGGGTCGGAATGATGGCCGGATCGTCTGATTAGAGCAATGTGGGTGGTATCTGCAAAGACATTCCGACGCTCAAGTTAGAATGGATTTTTCAAGGGTTTTTCTAGGGTTTTTTATATTTTTATAGGTTTTTCAAGGGTTTTCTTAGGGTACTTAGAGTTTTTTAGGGTTTTCTTGGGTTTTTTAAAGGTTTTTTTTTGTTATCTTGAATTTTTAGGGTTTTCCAGGTTTTTCTAGGATTTTTCTAGGATTTTCTATGGTTTTCTAGGGTTTTATAGGGATTTCTAGGATTTTCTAGGGTTTTTGTAGGATTTTCTAATGTTTTTCTAGGGGTTCCTAATACTTTCTAGGATTTTTTATGGTTTTCTTAGGGTTTTCTAGGGGTTTTCAAGGGTTTTCTAAGATTTTTCTAGAGTTTTCTAAAGTTTTCTAAGATTTTCTAGGTTTTTCTGGGTTTTATTAGGTTTTCTTAGGGTTTTCTAGGGTTATCTAGGGTTTTAGTGTTTTTTATGGTTTTCGAAGGTTCTTTAGAATATCTTAGGGTTTTTCTAGGGTTTTCTATGTTTCTCAAGGTTTTTCTAAGATTTTCTTAGGGTTTTCTAGTGTACTTAGAGTTTTTAGGGTTTTCTTGGATTTTTCTAGGGGTATCTAGGGTTTTTAGGGTTTTCTAGATTTTTCTAAAATTTTTCTAGGATTTTCTAGTGTTTTTCTAGGATTTTCTAGGGTTTTTCTAAAGTTTTCTAGGATTTTCTAGGGTTTTTTTAGGATTTTCTAAGTTTTTCTTGGATTTTCTAGGGTTTTCTTAGGGTTTTCTACGGTTTTTTTATTTTCTAGGGTTTTCTGGGGGTTTCGAGGGTTTTTTAGGATTTTCTAGATTTTTTCTAGAATTTTCATGGGTTTTCCAGGATTTTCTTAGGGTTCTCTAGGATTTTTTAAGATTTTTTTTGGATTTTCTAGCGTTTTTAGGGTTTTCTAGGGTTTTCTAGTATTTTCGGGGGTTTTTTAGGTTTTTTAGGATTTTTCTAGGACTTTCTAAGATTTTTTAGGGTTTTTTAAGGTTTCCTAGGGTTTTCTAGGGTTTTCTAAGGTTTTTTAGGATTTTCTAGGGTTTTCTAGGATTTTCTAGGATTTTCTAGGATTTTTCTAGGGTTTTTTACGGTTTTCTAGGGTTTTTTATGATTATCTACGGTTTTCTAGGATTTTTCTAGGGTTTCTTAGGATTTTCTAGGATTCTCTACTATTTTCTATGGTTTTTCTAGGGTTTTCTCGGGTTTTTTAGAGTTTTCTAGGGTTTCCTAGGGTTTTCTAGTGTTTTCTAAGATTTTCCTAAGGTTTTCTAGGATTTTCTTATGTTTTTCTAGGGTTATTAGAATTTTCTAGGGTTTTCTAGGATTTTTCTCGGGTTTTCTAGTATTTTCTAGGTTTATCTAGGGTTTTCTATGGTTTTCTAGTATTTTTCTAGAGTTTCCTAGGATTTTTTAGAATTTTCTAGGGTTTTCTAAGGTTTTCTTTATTTTTCCAGGCTTTTCTAGCGTTGTCTTAGAGTTTTCTAAGATTTTTAGGATTTTCTATTATTTTCTAGGGTACTTAGAGTTTTTTAGGGGTTTTCTAGAGTTTTCTAGGATTTTCTCAGGGTTTTCTACGGCTTTTAGTATTTTCTAGGGTTTTTTAGTATTTTCAAGGATTTTTTTTTGTTTTCTAGGTTTTTCTTGGATTTTCTAGGGTTATCTAGGGTTTTCTAGGTTTTTTTTTAGGGTTTTCTAGGATTTTTCTTGGGTTTTCTAGGATTATCTAGGGTTTTCTAGGATTTTCGAGGGTTTTTAGGGTTTTCTAGGGTTTGCTATGGTTTTTCAAGGGTTTTTCTAGGGTTTTTCCGCGTTTTCTAGGATTTTTAGGACTTTCTAGTATTTTCTTGGGTTTTTCTCGGGTTTTGTATGGTTATCTAGGATTTTCTTGGGTTTTTCTAGAGTTTTTTACGATTATCTACAGTTTTCTAGGGTTTTTCTAGGGTTTTCTTAGGATTTTCTACTATTTTCTAGGTTTTTATAGGGTTTTTGTAGGGTTTTCTAGGGTTTTTTATGGTTTTCTAGGGTTTCCTTGGGTTTTTTAGGGTTTTCTAGGGTTTTTCTAAATTTTTCTAGGATTTTCTAGATTTTTCTAGAATTTTCTTAGGGTTTTATGGGTTTTGGTAGGGTTTTCTTGTGTTTTTCTAGGGTTTTTAGGATTTTCTAGTATTTTCTAGGTTTTTTAGCTTTTTCTAGGATTTTCTAGGGTTTTCAAGGATTTTTTAGGGTTCTCTTGGATTTTTCTTGGATTTTCTAGGTTTTTCTAGTGTTTTCTAGGGATTTTTTAGGGTTTTCTAGAATTTTTCTTGGGTTATATAGGGTTATCTAGGGTTTTCTCGGGTTTTCAAGGGTTTTTAGGATTTTATAGGGTTTGCTAGGATTTTTAGGGTTTTTCTAGGGGCTTTTAGGGTTTTCTAGGTTTTTCTAGGGTTTTTAGGACTTTTTAGTGTTTTCTAGGGTACTTAGGATTTTCTAGGGTTATCTAGGATTTTCTTAGGTTTTTCTAGGATTTTTTTACGATTTTTAGTGTTTTTTACGATTCTCTACGTTTTTCTATGGTTTTTTAAGGGTTTCTTAGGGTTTCTTAGGGTTTTCTAGGATTTTCTACTGTTTTCTAGAGTTTTTCTATGGTTTTCTAGTGTTTCCTAGGATTTTCCTAGGGTTTTCTAGGATTTTCTTGTGTTTTTCTTGAGTTATTAGAAGTTTCTAGGATTTTTCTAGGGTTTTCTAGTGTTTTCTAGGTTTATCTAGGATTTTCTATGGTTTTCTTAGGGTTTTCTAGTGTTTTTCTAGGGTTTCCTATGATTTTTTAGTGTTTTCTAGGAGTTTCTAAGGTTTCTCTAGGGTTTTCTATGACTTTTAGCGTTTTCTAGGATTTTTGAGGACTTTTTAGGGTTTTATAGGGTTCTCTAGGGTTTTTCTAAAGTTTTCTAGGTTTTTCTAGGGTTTTATTAGGGTTTTCTAGGGTTTTCAAGGTTTTTTCTTAGGTTTTCTAGGGTTATCGATGTTTTTTAGGGTTTTCTAGGGTTTGCTAAGATTTTTCAAGAATTTTTCTAAGGTCTTTTAGGGTTTTCTGGGGTTTTCTAGGGTATTTAGGATTTTCTAGTGTTTTCTAGGGTACTTAGGATTTTTTAGGATTTTCTAGGGTTTTTCTAAGATTTTCTAGGATTATCTAGGATTTTTAGGGTTTTCCTATTGTTTTTTACGGTTTTTTAAGTTTTTACGATTAGCTACGATTTTCTTGGGTTTTTCTAGGGTTTTTCTAGGGTTTTTTAGGATTTCCTAGGGTTTTCTATGATTTTTCTAGGGTTTTCTAGGGTTTCTTATGGTTTTCTAGGATTTCTACTATTTTCTAGGGTTTTTCTAGGGATTTCTAGGGTATTTTAGGGCTTTCTAAGGTTTCTTATGATTATCTGGAATTTCCTAGGATTTTTTAGGGGTTTTTAGTATTTTTCTAAGTTTTTAGGATTTTTCTAGTATTTTCTAGGGATTTCTAGAGTTTTTTAGAATTTTCTAGGATTTTTTATAGTTTTTATAGGATTTTCTACATTTATATAGGATTTTTAGGTTTTCTACAGTTATCTAGGATTTTTAGGATTTTTCAGATTTTTCTAGAATTTTTTTAGGATTTTTAGGATTTTTTAGGGCATTCTAGGATTTTCTAGGATTTTTCTAAGGTTTTCTAGGATTTTTAGAGTTTTTCTAGAGTTTCCTAGGATTTTCTAGAATTTTCTAGGGGTTTTTAGGGTTTTTTAAGGTTTCCTAGGTTTTTTCAAGGGTTTTTTGGATATCCTAAATTTTCTAGGGTTTTCTAGGATTTTCTAGGATAATTTTAGGGTTTTCTAGGGTTTTTTAGGATTTTCTAGGGTTTTCGAGGGTTTTTTAGGGTATTGTAGATTTTTCTAGGGTTTTCTAGGGTTTTTCTAGAATTTTTTAGGGTTTCCTATGGTTTTCTAGGGTTTTCCTAAGTTTTCTTGGATTTTCGAAGGTTTTTTAGGATTTTCTAGGGTTTTCTAGGTTTTATAGGATTTTATAGGGTTTTTCATTGTTTTCTAGGATTTTTTACAGTTTTCTAGGAACTTCTAGAATTTTTTAGGGTTTTTTAGGGTTTTCTTGGATTTTCTTAGGGTTCTCTAGGTTTTTTAGGGTTTTCTCGGGTTTTCTAGAGTTTTCTAGGATTTTATAGGGTTTTTCTAGATTTTTCTAGGATTTTTTATGGTTTTCTAGGATTTTCTAGGATTTTCTAGGGTGTTCTAGGCTTTTCCTAGGGTTTTCTAGGGTTTTTCTTGGGCTTTCTAGGATTTTCTAGGGCTCTTTAGTGTTTTTCTAGGGTTTTCTAGTATTTTCTAGGTTTATCTCGGGTTTTCTAGATTTATCTAGGATTCTTTGGGAATTTTCTTGGGTTTTCTTAGGGTTTTATAGGATTTTTCTAGGGTTTTCTAGGATTTTCTTAGGATTTTCTAGGATTTTTAGGATTTTCTAGTATTTTCTAAGGTTTTCTAGGATTTTCTTGTGTTTTTCGAGGTTTTTTAGGGTTTTCTAGGATTTTGAGGATTTTTTAGGGTTCTCTAGGGTTTTTCTTGGGTTTTCAATGTTTTTCTAGAGTTTTCTAGGATTTTTTTGGGATTTTCTAGGATTTTTCTTCGGTTTTCTAGGGTTATCTAGGGTTTTCTAGGATTTTCGACGATTTTTAGGATTTTCTAGGGTTTGCTAGCATTTTTAGGATTTTTCAAGGGTTTTTCTAGAGTCTTTTAGGGTTTTCTAAGATTTTCTAGGATTTTTAGGAGGTACTTAGGATTTTCTAGGATTTTTCTAGGTTTTTCTTGGGTTATCTAGGATTTTCTTGGGTTTTTCTATGGTTTTTTACGATTTTCTAGGATTTTTTATGATTATCTACGTTTTTCTAGGGTTTTCTAGGGTTTCTTAGGATTTTCTAGGATTTTCTACTGTTTTCTAGGGTTTTTCTATGGTTTTCTCGGGTTTTTTAGAGTTTTCTAGGGTTTCCTAGATTTTTTTAGTGTTTCCTAGGATTTTCCTAGGGTTCTCTAGGATTTTCTTGTGTTTTTCTAGGGTTATTAGAATTTTCTAAGGTTTTCTAGGATTTTTCAAGGTTTTCCTAGTGTTTTCTAGGTTTATCTAGGATTTTCTATGGTTTTCATAGGGTTTTCTAGTGTTTTTCTATAGTTTTCTAGGATTTTTTTGTATTTTTCTAGGGTTTTCTAGATTTTTCTAGAGTTTTCTTAGGATTTTCTAGGGTTTTCTGTATTTTTCTAAGATTTTCTAGCATTTTCTTAGGGTTTTCTAGGGTTTTTAGAATTTTCTAGTGTTTTCTAGGGTACTTAGGGTTTTCTAGGGGTTTCTAGAGTTTTTCTAGGGGTTTCTAGGATTTTCTCAGGGTTTTCTATGGCTTTTAGTGTTTTCTAGGCTTTTTGAGGATTTTTTAGGGTTTTCTAGTGTTCTCTAGGGTTTTTCTAGGGTTTTCTAGGTTTTTCTAGGGTTTTCTATGGTTTTCTTAGGGTTTTCGAATGTTTTCAAGGGTTTTTCTTGGCCTTTCTAGGGTTTTCGAAGTTTTTTAGAATTTTTTAGGGTTTTCTAGGGTTTTTAGGATTTTTTAGTGGTTTCTAAGGTACATAGGATTTTTTAGGTTTTTCTAGGATTTTTTTAGGATTTTCTAGGATTTTCTCAGGGTTTTCTACAGGTTTTAGTGTTTTCTAGGGTTTTGGAAGATTTTTTCGGGGTTTTCTAGGATTTTTCTAGGGTTCTCTAGGTTTTTCTAGGGTTTTCTAGCATTTTCTTAGGGTTTTCAAGGGTTTTTCTTAGGTTTTCTAGGATTATCTAGGAGCTTCTAGGGTTTTCGAGGTTTTTAGAATTTTCTAGGGTTTGCTAGGGTTTTTAGGGTTTTTTATTGGTTTTTCTAGGGTCTTTTAGGTTTTTCTAGGGTTTTCTAGGATTTTTAGGATTTTTTAGTGTTTTCTAGGGTACTTTGGATTTTTTAGGCTTTTCTAGGATTTTTTTAGGATTTTCTAGGATTATCTAGGATTATCTAGGGCTTTTCTAGGGTTTTTTTACGATTTTCTAGGATTTTTTACAATTATCTACAATTTTCTTGGGTTTTTTTAGGAATTTCTAGGGTTTTCTAGGATTTACTATGGTTTTCTTAGGTTTTTTAGTGTTATCTAGGATTTCTTAGGGTTTTCTAGGTTTTTCTAGAGTTTTCTCGGATTTTCTAGTGTTTTCTAGGGTTTTTCTTGGGTTTTCTAGGATTTTTCAGTGTTTTACTAGGATTTTCTAATATTTTCTAAGGTTTTTCTAGGTTTTTCTAGGGTTTTTAAGGTATTTTTCGATTTTCTAGGATTTTCTAGGGATTTTCAGGAGTTTTCTGGGGTTTTCTAGGGGTTTTTTAGGATTTTCTAGTAATTTCTAGGGATTTCTAGGGTTTTCTAAGGTTTTCTTAAGGTTTTCTAGAGTTTTTGAGGATTTTTTAGGGTTTTCAACAGTTTTCAAGGGTTTTTCTAGGATTTTCTAAGATTTTCTAGGGTTTTCTGGGTTTTTCTAGGATTTTTTAGGGTTTTCTAGGATTTTCTTGGGTTTTCTAGGGTTTTCTAGGAATTTCTAAGGGTTTTCTAGATTTTTCTTGGGATTTCGAGAGGTTTTCTTGGGTTTTCTAGGGTTTTTTAAGATTTTCTAGGATTTTCTAGGGATTTTCTAGGGATTTCTAGGATTTTCTTAGGGTTTTCTAGTGTTTTCGAGAGTTTTTAGGGTTTTCTATGGTTTTCGAGGGGTTTTCTATAATTTTAGAGGGTTTTCTAGACTTTTTGTGGTTTTTTTAGGATTCTCTAGGGTTTTCTAAGGTTTTCTAGGTTTTTTTGGGTTTTTTACGGTATTTTAGGGATTTCTAAGGGTTTTCTTGTGTTTTCTAAGTTTTTATAGGGTTTTTCTAGGATTTTCTAGGGTTTTCTAGGGTTTAGGTTTTTCTAGGGATTTCCAGGGGTTTTCTGGGGTTCTCTAGCATTTTCTAGGATTTTCTAGGGATTTTCTAAGATTTTCTAGGGATTTCTAGGATTTTCTAAGATTTTCTTATAGTTTTCTAGTGTTTTCGAGAGTTTTTTAGGGTTTTCTATGGTTATCGAGGATTTTCCTAGGATTTTCTAGGATTTTCTGGGGGTTTTCTTGGGTATTCTAGGATTTTCTAGGGTTTTCTAGGGATTTCTAAGGATTTTCTAAGTTTTTCTAAGGATTTTTCTGGGATTTTCTAGGGTTTTCTAGAGTTTTTCTAGGTTTTCTTGGGTTTTCTAGGGTTTTCGAGAGATTTCTGAGAGTTTTTTATGGTTTTCTTAGGATTTTCCAGGGTTTTCGAGAGTTTTTTTGGATTTTCTATGGTTTTCGAAGGTTTTTCTAGGATTTTCTAGGGTTTTTTAGGGTTTTTCTAGGGTTTTCTTGGGTTTTCTAGGATTTTTAAGGATTTTCTAGGATTTCCTTGGGTTTTTTAGAGTTTTCTAGGGATTTCTGAGGGTTTTCTAGGGTATTTTAGAGTTTTCTAGGAATTTCTGAGGGTTTTCTAGTATTTTTTAGAATTTTCTAAGGATTTTTAGGATTTTCTAAGATTTTCTTAGGGTTTTCTAGGATTTTCGAGAGTTTTTTAGGGTTTTCTAGGATTTTCTAGGATTTTCTGTTGTTTTTCTAGGGTTTTCTTGGGTTTTCTTGGGTTTTCTAGGGTTTTTTTGGATTTTCTACGGTTTTCTAGGGATTTCTAAGGGTTTTAAAGGGTTTTCGAGGGTTTTCTAGGGTTTTTCTAGTATTTTCTAGTATTTTCTAGGATTTTTCTAGGATTTTTGAGGGTTTTTTTTAGGATTTTCTATGGTTTTCGAGGGTTTTTCTTGAAATTTCTAGGGTTTTCTAGAATTTTCTTGGCTTTTCTAGGGTTTTCTAGGGATTTCTGAGGGTATTTTAGGGTTTTCTAGGTTTTTCTAGGAGTTTTCTAGGGTTTTCTAGATTTTTTTATGGTTTTCTTCGATTTTCTAGGGCTTTCCTAGGATTTTCTAGGGTTTTCTATGGATTTATAGGATTTTCTATGTTTTTCTTAGGGTTTTCTATGATTTTCGAGGATTTTTCTAGGATTTTCTAGGATTTTCTAAGATTTTTTGGGGGGTTTTCTTGATTTTTCTAGCATTTTCTAGGGTTTTCTTGTGTTTTTCTAGGTTTTTCTAGGGATTTCTAAGGGTTTTCTAGGGTTTTTCTAGGGTTTTTCTAGGGTTTTTCTAGGATTTTCAAGGGTTTTCTGGGATTTTCTAGGATTTTCTAGGGATTTCTAGGGATTTCTGAGGGTTTTCTAGATTTTTCTAGGAGTTTTCTGGGATTTTCTAGGGTTTTTTATGGTTTTCTACAATTTTCTAGGATTTTCTAAGGTTTTTCTAGGTTTTTCTAGGGTTTTCCATGGATTTATAGGGTTTTCTATGATTTTCTTAGAGTTTTCTATGGTTTTCGAGGATTTTTTAGGGTTTTTTACAGTTTTGAAGGGTTTTTCTAGGATTTTCTATAATTTTCTAGGGTTTTCTGGGGTTTTTCTACGATATTCTAGGATTTTCTAGGATTTTCTTGGGTTTTCTAGAGTTTTCTAGGAATTTCTAAGGGTTTTCTAGGATTTTCTAGGTTTTTCTCGGGATTTTTTGGGATTTTTTGAGATTTTCTAGGATCCTCTAGGATTTTCTAGGGATTTCTAGGATTTTCTAGGCTTTTCTAGGATTTTCTAAGATTTTCTTTGGGTTTTCTAGGATTTTCGAGAGTTTTTTAGGGTTTTCTATGGTTTTTAAGTGTTTTTTTATGATTTTCTAAGGTTTTCTAGGGGTTTTCTTGGGTTTTCTAGGAATTTCTAAGGGTTTTCTAGGGTTTTCTAAGTTTTTCTAGTGTTTTCTAGGTTTTTTTAGAATTTTCTAGCGTTTTCTAGAATTTTTCTAGGGTTTTTGAGGATTTTTTAGTGTTTTTCTAGTATTTTCTAAAGTTTTCTAGGGTTTTTCTAGGATTTTCGAGGGTTTTTTAGGGTTTTCTATGGTTTTCGAGGGTTTTCTAAGATTTTCTAGGGTTTTCTAAGATTTTCTTGGGTTTTCTAGGATTTTCTAGGAATTTCTGAAGGTATTCTAAGGTTTTCCAGGTTTTTCTAGGAGTTTTCTTGGGTTTTCTAGGGTTTTTTATGTTTTTCTATGGTTTTCTATGATTTTCTAGGATTTTTCTAGGATTTTCTAGGGTTTTCTATGGATTTATAGGGTTTTCTATGTTTTTCTCAGGGTTTTCTATGGTTTTTGAGGGTTTTTCTAGGATTTTCTAATGTTTTCTAGGGTTTTCTGTGGTTTTTCTAGGGTTTTCTAGGGTTTTCTTGGGTCTTCTAGGATTTTCTAGGGATTTCTAAGGTTTTTCTAGGGTTTTCTCGGGTTTTCGAGAGTTTTTTTGGATTTTCTATGATTTTCGAGGGTTTTTCTAAGATTTTCTAGGGTTTTCTAGGATTTTCTAGGGTTTTCTAGGATTTTTAAGAATTTTCTAGGATTTTCTTGAATTTTTTAGAGTTTTCTAGGGATTTCTGAGGGTTTTCTAGGGTATTTTAGAGTTTTCTAGGGATTTCTGAGGGTTTTCTAGGATTTTCTAGAGTTTTCTAGGGATTTTTAGGGTTTTCTAAGATTTTCTTAGGGTTTTCTAGGATTTTCGAGAGTTTTTTAGGAATTTCTAAAGTTTTCTAGGGTTTTCTAGGATTTTCTGTGGTTTTTCTGGAGTTTTCTAGGGTTTTCTTGGGTTTTTTTGGGTTTTGTAGGATTTTTTTTTTATTTTCTACGGTTTTCTAGGGATTTCTAAGAGTTTTTAAGGGTTTTCTAAGTTTTTTTTATGGTTTTTTTTAGGATTTTCTAGGGGTTTCTAGGATTTTTTAGGGTTTTCGATGGTTTTTAGGGTTTTTCAAGTATTTTCTAGTGTTTTCTAGGATTTTTCTAGGGTTTTCGAGGGTTTTTTTAGGGTTTTGTATGGTTTTCGAAAGTTTTTCTAGGAATTTCTAGGGTTTTCTAGAATTTTCTTGGGTTTTCTAGGGATTTCTGAGTGTATTCTAGGATTTTCTAGGTTTTTCTAGGAGTTTTCTAGGGTTTTCTAAGATTTTCTATGGTTTTGTTCGATTCTCTAGGATTTTCTAGGGCTTTCCTAGGATTTTCTAGGGTTTTCTATGCATTTATAGGGTTTTCTATGTTTTTCTTAGGGTTTTCTATGGTTTTTGAGGGTTTTTCTAGGATTTTCTAGGGTTTCAAGGGTTTTCTAGGGGTTTTCTTGGTTTTTCTAGCGTTTTCTAGGATTTTCTTGGGTTTTCTAGGGTTTTCTAGGGATTTCTAAGGATTTTCTAGGGATTTCTAGGGTTTTTCTAGGGTTTTCTAGGATTTTCAAGGGTTTTCTGGGATTTTCTTGGGTTTTCTAGGGTTTTCTAGGAATTTCTAGGGATTTCTGAGGGTTTTCTAGGTTTTTCTAGGATTTTCTAGGGTTTTTTTATGGTTTTCTATAGTTTTCTAGGATTTTCTAATGTTTTTTAGGTTTTTCTAGGGTTTTCTATGGATTTATAGGGTTTTCTATGGTTTTCTTAGAGTTTTCTAGGGTTTTCGAATATTTTTTAGGGTTTTCTACAATTATAAAGGGTTTTTCTAGGATTTTTTATAACTTTCTAGGATTTTCTGGGGTTATTCTATGATATTCTAGGGTTTTCTAGGATTTTCTTGGGTTTTCTAGGAATTTCTAAGGGTTTTATAGGATTTTCTAGGTTTTTCTAGGGATTTCCAGGGATTTTCTGGGGTTTTCTAGGGTTTTCTAGGATTCTCTAGGATTTTCTAGGGATTTCTAGAATTTTCTAAGATTTTCTAGGGTTTTCTAAGATTTTCTTTGGGTTTTCTAGGGTTTTTGAGAAATTTTTAGGGTTTTCTATGATTTTTAAGAATTTTTCTATGATTTTCTAGGGTTTTCTAGGGTTCTCTAGGATTTTCTAGGGTTTTCTAGGAATTTCTAAGGGTTTTCTAGGGTTTTCTAAGTTTTTCTAGCGTTTTCTATGGTTTTTTTAAAATTTTCTAGCGTTTTCTAGAATTTTTCTAGGGTTTTCGAGGATTTTTTAGGGTTTTTCTAGTATTTTCTAGGGTTTTATAGGGTTTTTCTAGGATTTTCTAGGGTTTTCGAGGGTTTTTCTAGGATTTTCTAGGGTTTTCTAAGATTTTCTTGGGTTTTCGAGGGTATTCTAGGGATTTCTGAGTGTATTCTAGGGTTTTCCAAGTTTTTCTAAGAGTTTTCTTGGGTTTTCTAGGGTTTTCTATGATTTTCTACGATTTTCTAGGCTTTTTATAGGATTTTCTAAGGTTTTCTATGGATTTATAGGGTTTTCTATGGTTTTCGAGGGTTTTTCTATCATTTTCTTGTGTTTTCTAGGGTTTTCTGTAGTTTTTCTAGGATTTTCTTGGGTTTTCTAAGGTTTTTCTAGGATTTTCTAGGGTTTTCTAGGGATTTTCTATGGTTTTTTTTGGATTTTCTAAGGTTTTCTAAGTTTTTCTAGGGATTTCTAGGAGTTTTCTAGGGGTTTTCTAGTGTTTTCTATAGTTTTCTAGGATTTTCTAGGGTTTTCTAGGGTTTTGTTATGGTTTTTTAGGGTTTTCTAGTGTTTTTCTAGGATTTTCTAAAGTTTTCTAGGAATTTTTAGGGTTTTCTAGGGATTTTCTAGGATTTTCTAGGGTTTTCTAGAATTTTCTAGGGTTTTCTAGGGTTTTCTTGGGTTTTTTAAGGATTTCTAGGGTTTTTAGGGTTTTTCTAGGATTTTCTAATGTTTTCTAAGGTTTTTCTAGGTTTTTCTAGGGTTTTTAAGGTCTTTTTCAGTTTTCTAGGATTTTCTAAGGATTTCAAGGTGTTTTCGGGGGATTTCTAGAGATTTTCTAGTGTTTTTCTAGGATTTTCTAGGGTTTTCTAGGATTTTCTAAGGTTTTCTTAGAGTTTTCGAGGGTTTTTGAGGGTTTTCTGCGATTTTCAAGGGTTTTTCTACGATTTTGTAGAATTTTCTAGGGTTTTCTGTGGTTTTTTTAGGATTTTTTATGATTTTCTAGGGTTTTCTAGGGTTTTCTAGGGATTTTTAAGTGTTTTCTAAGATTTTCTAGGATTTTTTATGGATTTTCTATGGTTTTTTTGGATTTTCTAAGGTTTTCTAGGGATTTCTAAGAGTTTTCTAGGGTTTTTTTATGGTTTTCTAGGGTTTTCTAGGGTTTTTCTAGGATTTTCTAGAATTTTCTTAAGATTTTTTAGGATTTTCTAGGGTTTTCTAGGATTTTCTTAGTGTTTTTTATGATTTTCTAGGATTTTCTAAGGTTTTCTAGGATTTTCTAAGGTTTCTCAAGGGTTTTCTTGGCTTTTCTAGGATTTTTTAGGGATTTCCAGGGTTTTTAGGGTTTTTCTAGGATTTTCTAATATTTTCTAAGGTTTTTCTAGAATTTTTAAGGTCTTTTTCAGTTTTCTAGGGTTTTCTAGGGATTTCTAGGGGTTTTCGGGGGATTTCTAGATATTTATTAGGGTTTTCTAGGATTTTCTCGAGATTTCTAGGATTTTCTAAGGTTTTCTTAGAGTTTTCGAGGGTTTTTTAAGGTTTTTTTTATGGTTTTCAAGGGTTTTTCTAGGATTTTCTAGGATTTTCTGTGGTTTTTCTAGGATTTTCTAGGGTTTTCTTAGGTTTTCTAGGGTTTTCTAGGGATTTTTAAGGGTTTTCTAGTGTTTTCTAGGAATTTCTATGGTTTTCTAAGATTTTCTTAGAGTTTTCTAGGATTTTCGAGAATTTTTTAGGGTTTTCTATGGGTTTCGAGGGTTTTTCTAGGATTTTTTAGAGTTTTCTGGGATTTTCTTGGGTTTTCTAGGGTTTTCTTGGGTTTTCTAGGGTTTTTCTAGGGTTTTCTTGAGTTTTCTAGGATTTTTTTGGGATTTCTAGGGTTTTTTAGGGTTTTTCTAGGATTTTCTAGTATTTTCTAAGGTTTTTCTTGGTTTTTCTAGGGTCTTTAAGGTCTTTCTCAGTTTTCTAGGGATTTCCAAGGGTTTTCGGGGGATTTCTAGGGATTTTCTAGGGTTTTCTAGGATTTTCTAGGGATTTATAGGGTTTTCTAAGGTTTTCTTAGGGTTTTCGAGGGTTTTTTAGGGTTTTCTATGATTTTCAAGGGTTTTTCTAGGATTTTCTAGGAATTTCTAGGGTTTTCTGCGGTTTTCTATGATTTTTGAGGATTTTCTAGGGTTTTCTTGGGTTTTCTAGGATTTTTTTAGAGATTTCTAAGGGTTTTCCTAGGGTTTTCTAGGTTTTTCTAGGGATTTCCAGGGGTTTTCTAGGGTTTTCTAGGATTTTCTACGGTTTTCTAGGGATTTCTTGGGTTTTTTAAGATTTTCTTAGGGTTTTCTAGGATTTTCGAGAGTTTTTTAGGGTTTTCTATTATTTTCGAGGGTTTTTCTAGGATTTTCTAGGGTTTTCTAGGGTTTTCTAAGGTTTTCTAGGGTTTTCTAGGGTTTTCTAGGAATCTCTAAGGGTTTTCCAGGGATTTCTAGGGTTTTTCTAGGGTTTTCTAGGGTTTTCTAGGATTTTCGAGGGTTTTCTAGAATTATCTTAGGTTTTCTAGGATTTTCTAGGGATTTCTGAGGGTTTTCTAGGTTTTTCTAGGAGTTTTCTAGGGTTTTCTATGATTTTCTACGATTTTCTAGGGTTTTTCTAGGGTTTTCTATGGATTTATAGGGTTTTCTATGATTTTCTTAGGGTTTTCTAAAGTTTTTTAGGAATTTCTATGGTTTTCGAGTGTTTTTCTAAGATTTTCTAGGATTTTCTAAGGTTTTCTAATGTTTTCTATGGTTTATAGGGTTTTCTAGGGTTTTCTAGGGTTTTCTTAGGATTTTTTAGGGTTTTCTCAAATTTTTCTAGGATTTTCTAAGGTTTTCTAGGGATTTATAAGAATTTCTAGGGTTTTTTAGGATTTTTCTAGGGTTTTTAAGGTCTTTTTCAGTTCTCTAGGGTTTTCTATGGATTTCCAGGGGTTTTCGGGGGATTTCTAGGGACTTTCTAGGGTTTTCTAGGGATTTCTAATTTTTTAAAGGGTTTCTTAGGGTTTTCTAGTGTTTTCGAGGGATTTTTAGGGTTTTCTACGGTTTTCAAGGGTTTTTATAGGCCTTTCTAGGATTTTCTAAGGTTTTTTTAGATTTTTCTATGATATTCTAGGGTTTTCTAGGGTTTTCTTGGATTTTCTAGGGTTCTCTAGGGATTTCTAAGTGTTTTCTAGGTTTTTCTAGGTTTTTCTAGGGATTTCCAGGGATTTTCTGGGATTTTCTAGGATTTGCTAGGATTTTCTAGGGATTTCTAGGGTTTTCTAGGTTTTTCGAGAGTTTTTTAGGGTTTTCTATGGTTTTCGAGGGTTTTTCTAGGATTTTCTAGGGTTTTCTGGGAGTTTTCTAGGGTTTTTCTAGGATTTTCTAGGGATTTCTAGGAATTTTTTATGGTTTTTTTTGGAATTTCTAAGGTTTTCTAGGTTTTTCTAGGGATTTCTAGGAGTTTTCTGGGGTTTTCTACTGTTTTCTATGGTTTTCAAGGGATTTCTAAGGGTTTTCTAGGGATTTTTAGAGTTTTCTAGGATTCTCAGGGGTTTTCTAGGATTTTTTTTACGTTTTCTAGGGTTTTCTAGAGATTTTTGAGGGTTTTCTAGGGTTTTCTAGGTTTTTCTAGAAGTTTTCAAGGGTTTTCTAGGGTTCTCTATGGTTTTCTACGATTTTCTAGGGTTTTCTAGGGTCTTCTATGGATTTATAGGGTTTTCTATGATTTTCTAAGGGTTTACTAGGGTTTTCGAGAGTTTTTTAACGTTTTCTATGGTTTTCGAGGGTTTTTCTATAATTTTCTAGGGTTTTCTGTGGTTTTTCTAGGATTTTCTAGGATTTTCTAGAGTTTTCTAGGGTTTTCTTAGGTTTTCTACAGTTTTCTAGGGATTTCTAAGGGTTTTCTAGGGTTTTCTAAGTTTTTCTAGGGGTTTTCTAGGATTTTCTAGGGTTTTCTAGGGTTTTTGAGGGTTTTTTTAAGGTTTTCTATAGTTTTCGAAGGTTTTTTTCTAGGATTTTCTAGGATTTTCTAGAATTTTTTTGGTTTTTCTAGGGTTTTCTAGGGATTTTTGAAGGTTTTCTAGGTTTTTCTAGGAGTTTTCTAGGCTTTTCTATGGTTTTCTACGATTTTCTAGGATTTTGTATGATTTTTCTAGGATTTTCTATGGATTTACAGGGTTTTCTATGGTTTTCTTAGGGTTTTCAAGGGTTTTTCTAGGATTTTCTAGTATTTTCTAGGGTTTTCTAGTGTTTTTCTAGGATTTTCTAGTATTTTCTAGGGTTTTCTAGTAATTTCTTGGGTTTTCTAGGGATCTCTAAGGGATTTCTAGGGTTTTTCTAGGGTTTCAAGGGTTTTCTAAGATTTTCTTAAGTTTTCTAGGGTTTTCTAGGGATTTCTGAGGGTTTTTTAGGTTTTTCTAGGAGTTTTCTAGTTTTTTCTAGGGTTTTTTTATGGTTTTCTACGATTTTTTAGGATTTTCTATGGATTTATAGGGTTTTCTATGTTTTTCTAAGGGTTTTCTAGGGTTTTCGAGAGTTTTTTAGGGTTTTCTATAGTTTTCGATGGTTTTTCTAAGATTTTCTAGGATTTTCTAAGGTTTTCTAAGATTTTCTAGGTTTTTCTAGGGATTTCTAGGAGTTTTCTAGGATTTTCTAGGGGTTTTCTAGTGTTTTCTATGGTTTCTAGGGTTTTCTGAAGTTTTTCTAGAGTTTTCTATGGTTTTCTCAGAGTTTTTTAGGGTTTTATCGGGTTTTTCTATAGGTTTCTAAGGTTTTCTAAGGATTTCCAGGATTTTCTAGGGTTTTCTTAGGATTTTCTCGGGTTTTTCTAGGATCTTCTAGGGTTTTCTAGAAATTTTTAGGGTTTTCTAGAGTTTTCTTGGGTTTTCTCGGGTTTTTCGAGGATCTTCTAGGGTTTTCTAGGATTTTCTAGGGTTTTCTTGGGTTTTCTAGGGTCTTTTAGAAATTTCTAGGGTTTTTAGGGTTTTTCTAAGATTTTCTAATATTTTCTAAGGTTTTTCTAGGATTTTTTAAGATCTTTTTCAGCTTTCTAGTATTTTCTAGGGATTTCCAGCGGTTTTCGGGAGATTTCTAGGTATTTTCAAGGATTTTCTAGGAATTTCTAATGTTTTCTAAGGGTTTTCGAGAGTTTTTTTGGGTTTTCTACAATTTTCACTGGTTTTTCTTAGATTTTCTTTGATTTTCTAGGATTTTCTGGGGTTTTTCTAGGATATTCTTGAATTTTCTAGGGTTTTCTTGGGTTTCTAGGATTTTCTAGGGATTTTCAGGGGGTTTTCTAGGATTTTCTAGGGATTTTCTAGGATTTTCTAAGAATTTCTATTGTTTTCTATGGTTTTCTTAGGGTTCTCTAGGGTTTTCGAGAGTTTTTTAGGATTTTCTATGATTTTCGAGTATTTTTCAATGATTTTTTAGGGTTTTCTGGGTTTTTTTTTGGGTTTTCTATGATTTTCTAGGATTTTCTTGGGTTTTTTAGGATTTTCTAGGGATTTTCTATGGTTTTTTTTTTATTTTCTAAGATTTTCTAGGTTTTTTTAGAGATTTTTGAGAGTTTTCTGGGATTTTCTAGGGGTTTTCTAGTGTTTTCTATGGTTTTCTAGGGTTTTTCTAAGATTTTCTAGGATTTTCGAGGGTTTTCTTAGGGTTTTTTAGGATTTTCTAGGGTTTTTCTAAGGTTTTCTAAGGTTTTCTAGGGTTTTCTAAGATTTTTCTAGGATTTTCTAGGATTTTCTAGAGTTTTATTGGGTTTTCTAGGGTTTTTTAGGGATTTCTAGAGTTTTTTAGGGTTTTTCTAGGATTTTCTAATATTTTCTAAGGTTTTTCTAGGTATTTCTAAGGTTTTTAAGGTCTTTTTCAGTTTTCTAGGGTTTTCTAGGGATTTTCAGGAGTTTTCGGGGGATTTCTAGAGATTTTCTAGGGTTTTCTAGGATTTTCTTGGGATTTCTACGGTTTTCTAAGGTTTTCTTTGAGTTTTCGAGGGTTTTTTAGTGTTTTCTACTGTTTTCAAGTGTTTTTCTAGATTTTTCTTGGATTTTTTCTAGGGTTTTCTGCGGTTTTTTTAGGATTTTCTAGGGTATTCTAGGGTTTTCTTGGGTTTTCTAGGATTTTTCTAGGGATTTTTAAGGGTTTTCTAGGATTTTCTAGGGTCTTCTAAAGATTTTCTATGGTTTTTTTGGATTCTCTAAAGTTTTCTAGGTTTTTCTACGGATTTTTGGGAGTTTTTTGGGATCTTCTAGGGGTTTTCTAGTGTTTTCTATGGTTTTCTAGGGTTTTTCTAGGATTGTCTAGGTTTTTTAGGGTTTTGTTAGGGTTTTTTAGGATTTTCTATGATTTTTCTATGGTTTTCTAAGGTTTTCTAGGAATTTCTAGGGTTTTCTAAGGTTTTTCTAGGGTTTTCTAGGATTTTTCTAGGATTTTCTAAGGTTTTCTCGGATTTTGTAGTGTTTTCTAGGGTTTCTCTAGGGTTTTCTTGGGCTTTTTAGGGTTTTTTAAGAATTTCTAGGGTTTTTTAGGGTTTTTCTAGGATTTTCTAATATTTTCTAAGATTTTTCTAGATTTTTCTAGGGTTTTTAAGGTCTTTTTCAAATTTTTAAAGTTTTCTAGGGATTTCCAAGGGTTTTCGGGGGATTTCTAGGGATTTTCTAGGGTTTTCTATGATTTTCTCAGGATTTCTAGGGTTTTCTAAGGTTTTCTTAGAGTTTTCAAAGGTTTTTTAGGGTTTTCTACGATTTTCAAGGGTTTTTCTAGGATTTTCTAGGGTTTTCTGGGGTTTTTCTAGGATTTTCTATTGTTTTCTTGGATTTTCTAGGGTTTTCTAGGGATTCTTAAGGATTTTCTAGAGTTTTCTAGGAATTCTATGGTTTTCTAAGATTTTCTTAGGGTTTTCTAGGATTTTCGAGAGTTTTTTAGGGTTTTCTTTGGTTTTCGAGTATTTTTCTAGGATTTTCTAGGGTTTTTTGGGGGGTGTTTTGTTAGGTTAACTAGTGTTTTCTTCGATTTTCTAGGATTTTTCTAGGGTTTTCTTGGGTTTTCTAGGGTTTTTTTGGGATTTCTAGGGTTTCTTAGGGTTTTCTAGGATTTTCTAATATTTTCTAAGGTTTTTCTTGGTTTTTCTAGGGTTTTAAGGTCTTTTTTAGTTTTCTAGGGTTTTCTAAAGATTTCCAGGGTTTTTGGGGGATTTCCAGGGATTTTCTAGTATTTTCTTGGAATTTCTAGGGATTTCTAGGGTTTTTCTAAAATTTTCATAGGGTTTTCGAGGATTTTCTACGGTTTTCAAGGGTTTTTCCAGGATTTTTTAGGGTTTTCTGGGGTTTTTCTAGGATTTTCGAGGGTTTTCTAGGGTTTTCTAAGGTTTTCTAGGAATTTCAAAGGGTTTTCTAGGGTTTTCTAGGTTTTTTTAGGAATTTTCAGGGATTTTCTGGGGTTTTCTAGGATATTCTAGGATTTTCTAGGGTTTTCTAATATTTTCTTAGGGTTTTTGAGATTTTTTTTGGGTTTTCTATGGTTTTCGGGGGATTTTCTTGGATTTTCTAGAGTTTTCTAGGGTTTTCTAGGATTTTCTAAGGTTTTCTAAGGTTTTTAGGGTTTTCTAGGGATCTCTAAGAGTTTTCTAGGGATTTCTAGGGTTTTTCTAGGATTTTCTAGAGTTTTCTAGGATCTTCAAGGGTTTTCTAGGATTTTCTTGGATTTTCTAGCGTTTTTTAGGGATTTCTGAGGGTTTTCAAGGTTTTTCTAGGAGTTTTCTAGGGTTTTATATGGTTTTCTATGATTTTCTAGAGTTTTTCTAGGGTTTTCTATAGATTTATAGGGTTTGCTATGGTTTTCTTAAGGTTTTCTAGGATTTTCGAGAGTTTTTTAGGGATTTCTATGGTTTTCTAGTATTTTTCTAAGATTTTCTAGGGTTTTCTGGGGTTTTCTAAGGTTTTCTAGGTTTTTCTAGAAATTTCTAGGAGTTTTCTGGGGTTTTCTAGAGATTTTCTAGTGTTTTCTATGATTTCTAGGGTTTTCTAGAGTTTTCTCGGGTTTTCTAGGATTTTCTTAGGGTTTTTTAGGGTTTTCTCGGGTTTTTCTAGTATTTTCTAAGGTTTTCTAGGGATTTCTAGGATTTTCTAGGATTTTCTTAGAGTTTTCTCGGGTTTTCGAGGGTTTTTCTAGGATGTTCTAGGGTTTTCTAGGGGTTTTTAGGAATTTCTAGGATTTTTTACAGTTTTTCTAGGATTTTCTAATATTTTCTAAGGTTTTTCTAGGATTTTTAAGGTCTTTTTCAGTTTTCTAGGGTTTTCTATGGATTTTCAGGGGTTTTCGGGGGATTTCTAGGAATTTTCTAGGGTTTTCTAGGGATTTCTAATGTTTTCTAAGATTTTCTTAGGGTTTTCGAGGGTTTTTTAGGATTTTCTACGGTTTTCAAGGGTTTTTCTAGGATTTTCTAGGATTTTCTTAGGGTTTTTCTATGTTTTTCTAGGATTTTCTTAGATTTTCTTAGGGTTTTTCTAGGATTTACAATTATAGTATAGTGGTGGTCAAATTTTCCATTCAAGTATTTTATCTTCTAATGTGAAACTCACTATTCTTTAAGATGCTATTTATTGTAATTTATTAGTACACAATTGATTTAGTTAATTGTTAACTTTCTGTAGTTAAATTTTTGTTAGTAGAGTTTCTATGAACAACGAATGTGATCAATTAGATCAAGGTACGTGAATTTGTGCACTATTCCTCAACTAATCAGATTGGAATAATAACATCTTTGAATATAATTATTTATGTATCAATGGATTATTTAGGTTTTCATTTCATATTAAGAGAAAGAAAATCAGCATTGAAAAAATTAAGAGTCTACTTAACAGAACTGCAAAAAGGTTATCTAGGGAGGAAAGACTTAACATTGTTAAACTAATTCCATGTACCATGAATGTATCCAGAATGTTGCAAAACCCAATTCAAAGCCAAATAGTCTTATTATTATTAAATTTATGTGATATAAAGGTCTAGCTAGATTGTATTCGTTGAAATGATCTATTGCACAACTCAAAATGCTATAATAATTAAGTACTTGTTGGTCTATTCAATCATTTTCAACTTTCAAGTGGCAACATGTGACTAATAATTGATGCTAACAAACCAAGGATCATGCGAACATCTGAAAATTTTATATATACAAGTTAAGTGGCTTCATGTTATAATTTTGTATGCCTATTATCATTTCTAATGTTTAAAAATAGGTGCGATGTGCATGTATCAATGTGTGTCTGAATTATTTCGTTGTTGGGCTAACTTGACCGATTACAAATTTTAATTGTCCTAGGTTTCCTTTCTTAGCTTTATTATATAACTTTCATGTGATTTTCTTTTTAGCTTGTTGAATACAAATATTTTCTTTAAACATATACTTGAGTGGAGATGTTCTTGGATTCAAAATTCATGGTTCTGTAAGGAAGCATGTATTTGTGACTTGAGTTTTTAATAAATGTAAGAAGTTAGAAATTGTGGTCAACATTTCAAATTCTACTACCGAATGGAAAAAATGTTGTATTTTTTAATCATATTATTTAAGATTTTTTAAAATTTATAACTAACTAATGATTTTTGCAAAAATCGGTGATGCTTGCCAATTTTTCATCATACATGTGATTTCTAGATTAGCAATGTAAATTTGTTTAACCTTGAAATTTTACCTTTATAACCTCTTTATTATTGGTTTTTTGGTAGATTCGACTCTCTAATAAGTTTCATTAGTTTATTGAAGATTTGAAAAAATGCCTAGAAAACCGCGGTACAGCTCTATCCCCGATGCCGGCACTGCTGACAAAACTCAGAATGTCATTGCTCCGACATCCGGAAAAAATACTTTATTCCGTCCACCGCGTATTGAAACACGGGTAGCTCCAGCAACTCAGAAAGATGCCGGTGATGCTACCGCACACCTCACAGAGACTGAAAATGTTGCTGGGCATGCCCAAATGTCTTCGGAGGATGAAGATTATGATCATGAGGTAGATGAGGTTGGGTCATGGGATGACTTTGTTGATAACTTGTATACCGAAGAAGAAACTGTAAGCCGTAACAAGCCCTATAAAGGCAAGGATACGGATTATTGGACTGTTGTAGTAAGCGGTAAAAAATTTTTCCCTGCATCTTAGATTTAATTTTTAATGAATGGCCACTCAACTAAACCTTGTAAGTTGTTTCTTAGATGGTGGCGTCACAAGAACGATGAATTTGAGCGTCAGGGAGGCTATAGTACTACCTCCTGGTAGACAAATCATTCTGGAGTTTAATACAGAGATGCAAGCGATCGGTCAGGCAGCGGGATTATTAAGTGGGTTTCTAGGAAATTTGGGAGCTGACTTTCAGCATTTTCCCATTAACGAAGAAAGTTGGAAGACAATGGACAAAGCTCTGAAGGAACATGCATACGAGACAATTAAGGTATAATATTAAATTTCGTAGTTTTTTACATTATGTAAAATTGGAGCAAATTCCTTTACTTTCCCTTTGTTGATGTTAATCGCATTTTTGGTCAAATATTTAGCGGACCTTTCTGTATGAGGAGGATGACCGTGGGAAAAGAAAAAAGGTCATGATTCAAAGGCTAGGAAAAATTTAGAAAGAAGCAAGAAATCACTTATACCATAAGTGTTATAACGAGCAACTGAGTTGGGAAGATAATTTAAAGAAGAAACCATCAGGAATAAATGTACAGCAGTGGAGATGGTTCGTCAACTATCGTTTGAAGGAATCTACTAAGGTAATTAACATTGGATTCATACTCCATTTAGTGTTGTTATTTTAATCATTTTGCATAACTGAATAAAATGATTGATTGAAAGTGGTAGTTGTAAAAGGCCAAAAAAACCAGTCAAATAAGTTTCTAATCGTTAAAAAAAATGGGATAATATTAACGGGGCATTACTTTCTTGTTAGCCTTCTACATGATTAATTGTATTTTTATCTTTATCTATAGGAAAAGTGTAGACAAAATGCTGTAAATCGGTCGAAGCAACTTTATACACATACTGGGGGCTCTAAGACAACTGCCAGGCTAAGGGATGAAGAGATAATTATGTGTGTATTATCTTTCATACAAGTTTTTGTGGTTTGTGATATAATTCTGTAACATGTATGATTGTATACATATTTAATGTGGGTACAGGAGAAAAAACAGCAAAGGCGCATTGGTAGAGGAGAGTTGTTTATTATGACTCATAAAAAAAGGAATGGCTCTTATATGAACGATGCTGCGCGTGTTGCTGGGGTAAGTGTTGGCTAAGAATTATTTTTGCTATATTCATGTTTCAAACTTCGACATGACAACAACCAAACTCTTGTATGACTGTAGGAAGCGATTGCGAATATCGAGAGCCAAGATGCTGCCTCGAAGGAGATTTCACTTACTGATTCGCTTGCGCAAGTTCTTGGAAAGGAGCATTCAGGACGAGTTCGGGGGTTAGGTTTTGGACCATGTCTGACCGAACTTATTCATAACACGACCCAACAATCAAACTCTGGAGTGCAAATAGAGGAGTATCAGAGGGAAATTACAGAATTAAAGGCAACCACAGCAGAACAAAAGGCAGAGATTACAGAATTAAAGGCAGCGGCAGCAAAAAAAAGGCAGAGGAAATGGAAAAGAGACAGACCATGGTAAATCTGGTAAAATACATGTTACAACAGCAAGGAGACACTTTGCCACCTGAAATTGAGGCACAGCTGAAGTCTTTGGGGAATGTAGCACAATAGGGATCTTTTAACAATTAACTATTTTCTTCTTTCCTTTATGAATAGTATACTTTGAGGTCAAATTATTATCAACTATTTTATTTTGTCATCTATATATATGGATCATTTGGGATATCTTAGTATTGTGTTTTATTTTTTATATGGTTTTTTTTTATTTTTAATGCAGACATAATCAGTTCTATTCGGGCTTTGATGGAGCTCCCCTCTCTAAAATGAAAATGATGCCTTTTTATAGGCTTTTACAAACATGATAAATGAAAACGAAATTGAAAAGCAAATTACAAAGAAAATGAAATTCCTAATCAAATTGTTTCTTGTGCCTTTGAGTGATGTCAATTGGGCTTTTGGCCTTGATGGAATTGGGTTGAAAATAGCCTCTGTTGATTGCTCTTGACCTTGGAAAATATTTAAGCTTTGAACCGGACCATGAACCAAAAAAAGTTTGAGTCAAAGTTTGAGGCAAACTTTGACTCAAGCTTTTTGTAGCAGCTTGCTCTTTTTGCTGTCATCCACGTTTGGCTTAAAGTTTGAGGTCAAACTTTAGCTCAAACGTGGATCCTCCCTTTCATGTCTTGTGGCGCTACTTTGTCCTCTTGTCAACGTTGCCAATTTCATGCCCACTATAGACTATTATATATGGTTGGAAAGCTCTGAATGTCAGCTTTCTAACCCAATTGGAATCACCTCAATTGGACATCTACAACTCAAGTTATTCTTGTTGGAAGTATACCCCTTGTATGCCTTGTGGCGCCAACGTTTGCCAAAAAGCTTGAGGCAAACGTTGGCGCAAGCTTTTTCTCCCCTGGGTATGTTGGTGTGGCGCCAACGTTTGCCAAAAAGTTTGAGGCAAACTTTGGCTCAAGCTTTTTTCCTCTAGGGTGTTTTCAACTCTTCCAAAAGTTTGAGCTAAAGTTTGAGGCAAACTTTGGCTCAAACTTTTTGTTCTCTCTTGCTCCTAGCCATTCCTTCTTCCTTCAACCTTCTTCAAAACTCTTTTCACCTATCATCAATCAACCAAACACATCAAAGCTATGCTCAAAATCATGAGTTTGTTATTCTTTCATAATATATGACAATTATAGCATAAAATCTCATGAAATTGCATTAATTCATCCATGGTTGATTGAATCAAAGGAAACATGGAAATCTACCCAATTGGCTTGCTTATGGCTCAAGAAAGTGCATAAAACCTATTGAAAACAAAGGAAAAAGCATAGAAAAATATGACATGGTGACATGTCATCAAAGAAATGTTGAGCAAAATAAAGCCAAAGGCTGCTGCAACATTTGCCACCAAGCCTTCAATGAATAATAAGCTTTCTAAGCAGAATAAAGAATGAAAAACCAGTAAAGGGATCAAGCAAAAGTAAGACAATATAGCAGCAAGTCTAATGAACCTTTGAGGAATCACTTCTTATATGTCAGCAAGTAATAAATGAGCTACCATTGATCTGCATAAAACCCCATGAACCAAGTTCAATTATCTGCTAAATAAGGATATGCATACTTCTCTGTTTCATTTCATTTCTCTTATAATTAGTGCTTGCTTGGGGACAAGCAAGGTTTAAGTTTGGTGTTGTGATGACAAGTCATCTTATGCCAGCTTTTCAAGCATTTTTCACTTGTTTCATTAGGTTTTATACACTTTCTTGCATTGTAAGTAAGTAATTTGGAGTGGATTTGCATGGTTTTGTTGAATCAATCAACCACCCTTTAATTGACACAAAATCATAAGGTTTAAGCTAGAATTAATTGCATTTTGATTAAATTTTAAACCTTGTGAATTTGGTGATACTTTGACTGGTTGTTTTGATTACTTGTAGGTGAAGAAAAGAAAGACATAATGAAAGCGTGTCCTAAGGAATAAGAAAGTGTGGCTCAACAAATGGGAGAAGTCACAAAGCTCTCTCAAAGAGCTCAAAGCTCTCCACAAGAGCTTTATTCAAGGACAAGCAAGCAAGGAAGCAAGGAAACTCGGCTCTCCTTGTTAATCGAGCTCTATAATACACCAAGGAAGCAAGAAAAATCCATAGAGCTCGGTTAACACCAACATCTTTTCGGGCTCCTCTTCAAAGAAAAATAAAGTGAAATGGTTGTTAGTGAAGGCTACAAGGTTCGAACCCATGTGCCTAAGGAAGGATAGAGCGCTACTCTCCAAGGAAAATAAGCCAAAATGGCTCCCACAAGGATCGAACCATGCACATGGAGGCACCAAGGAGGAGTGCTACACTCTTCAAAGGAAATATGCTTCCCCAAAATGCTCCCACCAAGGTTCGAGCTTGGGAGCTCCATCAAAAGCAAGGAAAGCTCGGTTCTCCCCATTAACCAAGCGCTCCCTCCTTGTCTTGACAAGCTTAGCACGCACAAGGGAGGCAGCATGGAAGGCTTGGTGCGCACAAGATTTTGAGGCCAAGGCAACACTAAAGCTCGGTTATCCCCACTCACCGAGCATTGCCCTGATAGCAACACCTATGGGCCATAATTCAACCAAAAGTTCATTTAAATTCAATTCTTCACTAAATTAAAAAGCCCACTCCAATTTCTAAAATCCAAAAATAGGAAGTGTATAAATAGAAGTTAGTTTGATTTAGAGAGGACCTTTTGTCAATTTTTTAGTTCTTTTCATTTTCTTAGTTTTTGACTTTTGGAACACTGGGAGATTTTCATTTTTGGGAATTAGGATAGAGAATTGAGTTCTCTTCCTCTGGGATTTGCTTTTCTCATTTTCTTTCTTTGTTTTGAATCTTAGGTTGAGAATTGAAGGAATTCTGTTTCAATCTCACCATGAGATCTTTCTCTGTTTATTCTTCTGCATAATTCTAAGAAATTCAGATTTGGGTCTGTGTTTCTCTACTGTTTTCATTTTCATTTCTTCTGCAAATTGTTCTTAGTTGGATCAAGGAAGGAATTGAGATCTAGACTTGTTTTCTAGTCTTTTTGAACCCCTGAGATCTTTAACTTCTCTTTTAGTTATTGAAATTAAGCTAAATTTACTTTCTGTTTGCATCTTCAATCCATTTTCCTTTTCTGTTTGAGATCTGTTGCAATCTATTTCATCTTTTACTTCTCTGTTGAATGCCATTTACTTCCTCTTGTTTAATTTCTAAGATCCCAGCTCCCATAGCCCTTTATCATTCAAGTAATTTACATTTCTTGCACTCTAAGCTTCAGCTATTTACATTTCTTGCAATCTAAGATTCTGTCATTTACATTACTTGTTCTTTAAGATTCAGCTCTTTAATTCTTCTGCACTTTACAATTCTTGTCAATTTCTCCTCTCCCTTTTAAATTTCATGCAATTTAGCTTCTGTTGGATACAATACACTCAAATCAACACTTGTTCGCTTGACTAAATCAACCATCTAACTAAAATTGCTCAATCCTTCAATCCCTGTGGGATCGACCTCACTCTAAGTGAGTTTTACTACTTGATGCGACCTGGTACACTTGCCGGTGAGTTTTGTGTTGGATCGTTTTCCACACATCAATTACCCAAGAAAACCCTAGATAACCCTAGATACCCTAGAAAACCCTAGAAAATCCTAAAAGACCCTATAAAACCTTAGATAACCCTAGAAAACCCTAGATAACCCTAGAAAATCCTAGATAACCCTAGAAAACCCTAGATAACCATAGAAAATTTTAGATAACCGTAGAAAACCCAAGATAACACTAGAAAATCCTAGATAACCCTAGAAAGCCCTAGAAATTTCTAAAAACCCTAGAAAATCCTCGAAGACCCTAAAGAACCCTAGATAATCTTAGAAAACCCTAGAAAATATAGAAAATCCTAGAAAACCCTAGATAACCCTAGCAAACCTTAGATAACCCTAGAAAACCCTAGAAAATCCTAGATATCCCTAGAAAACTGTAGATAACCCATGAAAACCCTAGAAAACCATAGAAATCCCTAGAAAATCCTAAAAAAACCTAGAAAATACTAGATAATGCTAGAAAACCCTAGATAACCATATAAAGCCCTAGAAAACCCTAGACAATCCTAAAAATCCTAGATTGCGCTAGAAAACCCTAGACAACCCTAAAAAACCCTAGAAAACCCTAGATAACCCTAGAAAACCCTAGAAAACCCTAAAAAACCCTATAAAATCTTAGATAACCCTAGCAAACCATAGATAACCCTTGAAAACCCTAGATAACCCTAGAAAATCCTAGATAACCCTAGAAAACTTTAGAAAACCCTAAAAAACCTAGAAAATCCTAGAAAACCTAGAAAACCCTTGAAAAGCCTAGAAAACTCTAGAAACCCCTAGAAAGCCCTAGAAAACCTAGAAAATCCAAGATAACCCTAGAAAATCCTAGAAAATCTAAAAAACCCTTCAAAACCCTAGAAAACCCTAGATATCCCTAGAAAATCCTAGATAACCGTAGAAAACCCTAGATAACACTAGAAAATCCTAGATAACCTTAGAAAGCCCTAGAAATTCCTAAAAACCCTAGAAAACCTTAAAGAACCCTAGATAACCCTAGAAACCCCTAGAAAATATAAAAAATCTTAGAAAACCCTAGATAACCCTAAAAATCCTAGAAAACCCTAGATAACATTAGAAAACCCTAGATAACCCTAGATAACCATAGAAAACCCTAGAAAACCCTAGATAATCCTAGAAAACTCTAGAAAATCCTAAAAAACCTATAAAACCTTAGATAACCCTAGAAAACCCTAGATAACCCTAGAAAATCCTAGAAAACCCTAAAAAACCCTATAAAACCTTAGATAACCCTAGAAAACCCTAGATAATCCTTGAAAACCCTAGATAACCATAGAAAACCCTAAATACCCTAGAAAACCCTTGAAAACCCTAAAGAAGCCAAGATAATCCTAGAAAACCTAAGAAAACCTAAAAAATCCTAGATAACCCTAGAAAACCCTAGAAAACCCTAGTTAACCCGAGAAAACCCTAGATAACCCTAGATAACCCTAGAAAACCCTAGATAACCCTAGATAACCCTAGATAACCATAGATAACCCTAGAAAATCCTAGAAAACACTAGTTAACCCTAGAAAAACCTAGAAAACCCTTAAAAAGTCTATAAAACGTTAGATAATCCTAGAAAATCCAAGATAACTATAGAAACTCTAGATAACCCTAGAAAATCCTAGATAACCCTAGAAAATCCTAGTAAATCCTAAATACCCTCGAAAACCCTAGAAAACCCTAGATAACCTTAGAAATCCCTAGAAAACCTAGAAAATCCTTGAAAACCCTAGAAAATTCTAGAAAAACCTAGAAAGCCCTAGAAGACCCTAGAAAATCCTAGATAACCCTAGAAAACCCTAGAAACCCTAGAAAACCCTTGAAAATCCTAGAAAACCCTAGAAAATCCTAGATAACCCTAGAAAACTATAGATAATCCTAAATAACCCTAGAAAATCCTAGATTACCCTATATAACCCTAGACAACCCTAGAAAACCCTAGATAACCCTAGAAAACTCTAGAAAACCATAGATAACCCTTGAAAACCCTAGATAACCTTAGAAAATCCTAGATAACCCTAGAAAACTCTAGAAAACCCTAAAAACCCTAGAAAACCCTAGATAACCCTAGATAACACTAGATAACCCTAGAAAATCCTATATAACCCTAGATAACCCTAGAAAACCCTATATAACCCTAGAAAATCCTATATAACCTTAGAAAACCCTAGATAACCCTAGAAAATCCTAGATAACACTAGAAAACCCTAGATAACCCTAGAAAATCCTAGATAACCCTAGAAAACCCTAGAAATTCCTAAATACCCTAGAAAACCCTAGAAAACCCTATAGAACTCTACATAACCCTAGAAAATCCTAGATAATCCTAGATAAACTAGATAACCCTAGAAAATCCTAGATAACCCTAGAAAACCCTAGAAAACCCTAGTTAACCCTAGAAAACCCTTAAAAATCCTACAAAACCTTAGATAACCCTAGAAAACCCTAGATAACCATAGAAAACCCTACATAACCTTAGAAAATCTTAGAAAACCCTAGAAAATCCTAGAAAATCCTCAAAATCCTAGAAAACCTGGAAAACACTTGAAAACCCTAGAAAACCCTAGAAAGCCATTGAAAATCCTAGAAAATCCTAGAAAACTCTTAAAAACCCTAGAAAATCGTAGATAAGCCTAGAAAATCCTAGATAACCATAGAAAATCCTAGATAACCCTAGAAAATTTTAAATAATCCTAGAAAGCCCTAGAAATTCCTAAAAACCTTAGAAAACCCTAAAAAACCTAGATAACCCTAGAAAACCCTAGAAAACCTAGAAAACTCTAGAAAATCCTAGATAACCCTAGAAAATCTTAGATAACCCTAGATAACCCTAGAAAATCGTAGATAACCCTAGAAAACCCTAGATAATCCTAGAAAACTCTAGAAAAATCTTAAAAAACCCTATAAAACCTTAGCTATCCCTAGAAAACCCTTGAAAATCCTAGAAAACCCTAGAAAGCCCTAGAAAACCTAGAAAACCCTAGATAACACTAGAAAATCCTAGAAAATCCTTGAAAACCCTAGAAAATCCTAGATAACCCTAGAAAATCCTAGATAACCATAGAAAACCCTAAAGAACCCTAGATAACCCTAGAACATCCTAGAAAACCCTATAAACCCTATAAAACCTTAGATAACCTTAGAAAACCCTAGATAACCGTAGATAACCCTAGAAAATCCTAGATAACCCTAGAAAACCCTAGAAATTCTTAAACACCCTAGAAAACCCTAAAAAACATTAAAGAATGCTAGATAACCCTAGAAAATCCTAGAAAACCCTAGAAAACCCTAAATAACCCTAGAAAACCCTAGAAAATCTTAGATAACCCTAGAAAACCCTAGAAAGTCTAGAACCCCTAGAAAACCCTAAAAAACCCTAGAAAACCCTAGAAAACTCAAGAAAACCCTAGAAAATCCTAGATAACCCTCGAAAACCTAGGAATCCCCAAAAAACCCTAGATAACCCTAGATAACCCTAGAAAACCCTAGAAAACCTTGAAAACCTTAAAAAACCATAGAAAACCCTAGAAAAACCTAGATAACCCTAGAAAAACTAGGAAACCCTAGAAAACCCTAAATATCCCTAGAAAACTGTAGATAACCCATGAAAACCCTAGAAAACCCTAGAAAATCCTACAAAACCTAGAAAACACTAAAAAATCCTTAAAAATCCTAGATAACCCTAGAAAACCCTAGATAACCCTAGAAAACCCTAGATAATCCTTGAAAGCCATAGAAAACCCTAAAAAATCCTTAAAAATCCTAGATAACCCTAGAAAATCCTTGAAAACCCTAAAAAACCCTTTAAAATCTTAAATAACCCTAAAAAACCCTAGATAACCCTAGAAAAACCTAGATAACCCTAGAAAATCATAGGTAACACTTGAAAACCCAGAAAACCCTAGAAAACCTAGAAAGCTCTTGAAAACTATAAAAAACCCTAGAAAACGTAGAAAACCCTTGAAAACCCTTGAAAACCCTAGAAAACCCTAGATATCCCCCTAGAAAATCCTAGATAACCATAGAAAACCCTAGATAATCATAGAAAATCCTAGATAACTCTAGAAAGCCCTAGAAATTCCTAAAAACCCTAGAAAACCCTAAAGAACCCTAGATACCCTTAGAAAACCCTAGAAAATCTAGAAAATCCTAGAAAACCCTAGATAACCCTAGAAAACCCTAGATAATCCTAGAAATCCCTAGAAATCCTAGAAAATTCTTGAAAACCCTAGAAATTCCTAGAAATCCAAGAAAACTCTTGAAAACCCTAGAAAACCCTAGAAAGAACTAGAAAAGCTAGAAAACTTTAGATAACCCTAGAAAACCCTAGATAACCCTAGAAAACCCTTGAAAACCCTAGAAAACCCTAGAAAACCCTAGAAAATCCTAGATAATCGTAGAAAACCCTAGATATCACTAGAAAATCCTAGATAACCCTAGAAAGCCTTAGAAATTCCTAAAAACCCTAGAAAATCTTAGAAAACCCTAATGAACCCGAGATAACCCTAGAAAACCCTAGAAAACCTAGAAAATCCTAGAAAACCTAGATAATCCTAGAAAACCCTAGAAAACCCTAGATAACCCTAGAAAACCCTAAATAACCCTAGATAACCCTAGATAACCTTAGAACACCCTAGAAAACCCTAGATAACCCTAGAAAACCCTAAAATACCCTATAAAACCTTAGATAACCCTAGGAAACCCTATAGAACCCTAGATAACCCTAGAAAACCCTAGAAATTCCTAAATATCCTAGAAAACCCTAAAAAACTTTAAAGAACGCTAGATAACCCTAGAAAATCCTAGAAAACCTTAGATAACCCTAGAAAACCCTAGATAACCCTAGAAAACCTTAGATAATCCTAGAAAACCTTAGAAACCTTAAAAAATCCTAGAAAACCCAAGTAAACCCTAGAAAATCCTAGATAATCCACGAAAAACCTAGGAAACCCTAAAAAATCCTAGATAACCCTAGAAAACCCTAGACAACCCTAGAAAACTCTAGAAAACTTAAAAAACCCTTGAAAACCCTAGAAAATTCTAGATAACCCTAGAAATTCCTAGATAATCCTAGAAAACCCTAGATAACCCTAGAATATCCCAAATAAACCTATAAAGTCCTAGAAAACCTAAAACACCATAGAAAACCCTAGATAACCCTACATAACCCTAGATAACCCTAGAAAATCCTAGATAACCCTAGATAACCTTAGAAAATCCTAGATAACCCTACAAAACCCTAGAAAACCCTAGAAAATCCAAGATAACCCTAGAAAATCCTAGAAAACCCTAGTTAACCCTAGAAAACCCTTAAAAATCCTATAAAACCTTAGATAACTGTAGAAAACCCTACATAACCCTAGAAAAACCTAGATAACCCTAGAAAACCCTAGAAAACCTAGAGAACCCTTGAAAACCCTAGAAAAATCTTGAAAATCCTAGAAAGCTCTTGAAAACCATAGGAAAAACCTTAGAATGCCCTAGAAAACCTAGAAAATCCTTGAAAATCCTTGAAAACCCTAGAAAATGCTAGAAAGCTCTAGAAAACCTAGAAAACTTTAGATAACCCTAGAAAACTCTAAAAAACCTAGAAAACCCTTGAAACCCCTAGAAAACCCTAGAAAATCTTAGAAAACCCTAGATAACACTAGAAAATCCTAGATTACCCTAGAAAGCCTTAGAAATTCCTAAAAACCCTAGAAAATCTTAGAAAACCCTAAAGAACCCTAGATAACCCTGGAAAACCCTAGAAAACCTAGAAAATCCTAGAAAACCTAGATAATCCTAGAAAACCCTATAAAACACTAGATAACCCTTGAAAACCCTAGATAACCCTAGAAAACCCTAGATAACCCAAGAAAGCCATACAAAACCCTAAAAAACCCTATAAAACCTTAGATAACCCTAGAAAACCCTAGATAACCCTAGATAACCCAAGGAAATCCTAGATAACCCTAGAAAACCCTAGAAATTCCTAAATACCCTAGAAAACCCTAAAAAACCTTAAAGAACGCTAGATAACCCTAGAAACCCTAGAAAACCCTAGATAACCCTAGAAAATCCTAGATAACCCTAGAAAACCTTAGATAATCCTAGAAAACCCTAGAAAGTCTAGAACCCCTAGAAAACCCTAGAAACCCTAAAAAACCCTAGAAAACCCTAGAAAACCTAGGTAAATCCTAGAAAATCCTAGATAACCCTCGAAAAACCTAGGAAACCCCAGAAAATCCTAGATAACCCTAGTAAACACTAGATAACCCTAGAAAATCATAGAAAACTTAAAAAACCCATGAAAACCCTAGAAAATTCTAGATAACCCTAGAAAATCCTAGATAATCCTAGAAAACCCTAAATAACCCTAGAAAGCCGTAGAAAACCTAAAAACCCTAGAAAACACTAGATAACCCTAGAAAACCCTAGATAACCCTAGATAATCCTAGAAAATCCTAGATACCCTAGATACCCCAAGATAACCCTAGAAAACCCAAGATAACCCTAGAAAACCCTAGAAAACCCTAGTTAACCCTAGAAAATCCTAGAAAATCCTTAAAAATCCTATAAAACCTTAGATAACCCTACATAACCCTAGAAAATCCAAGATAACCCTAGAAAACCCTAAAAAACCTAGAAAACCCTTGAAAACCCTAGAAAGCCCTTGAAAATCATAGGAAAACCCCTAGAAAATCCTAGAAAATCCTAAAAAGCCCTAGAAAACCTAGAAACCTTTAGATAACCCTAAAAAATCCTAGAAAACCTAGAAAACCCTTGAAAACCTTAGAAAACCCTAGATAACCCTAGAAAATCCTAGATAATCGTAGAAAACCCTAGATAACACTATAAAATCCAAGATAACCCAAAAAAGCCTTAGAAATTCCTAAAAACCCTAGAAAATCTTAGAAAACCCTAAAGAACCCTAGATAACCCTAGAAAACCTAGATAATCCTAGAAAACCTAGATAATCATAGAAAACTCTAGAAAACCCTAGATAACCCAAGAAAAACCTAAATAACCCTAGATAACCCTAGAACATCCTAGAAAAATCTAGATAACCCTAGAAAATCCTAGAAAACCCTAAAAAACCCTATAAAATCTTAGATAACCCTAGGAAACCCTAGATAATCCTAGATAACCCTAGAAAACCCGAGAAATTCCTAAATACCCTAGAATTTTAAGTTTTCTAGGGTTTTCTAGAGTTTTCTAGGGTATTTAGGAATTTCTCGGGTTTTCTAGGGTTATCTAGGATTATCTAGGGTTTAGGGTTTAGGGTTTAGGGTTTAGGGTTTAGGGTTTATGGTGGTTTAGGGTGGTTTAGGGTGGTTTAGGGTTTAGGGTGGTTTAGGGTTTAGGGTTTAGGGCGGTTTAGGGTTTAGGGTTTAGGGTCTAGGGTTTAGGGTTTAGGGTCTAGGGTCTAGGGTCTAGGGTCTAGGGTTTAGGGTCTAGGGTTTAGGGTTTAGGGTTTAGGGTTTAGGGTTTAGGGTTTAGGGTTTAGG
>NC_029787.2:136109495-136109863 GCF_000816755.2 Arachis ipaensis | reverse complement strand
CCATAGAAAACCCTATAAATCCAAAGAAAACCCTAGAAAAACCCTCAAAAATCCAAGAAAATCGTAGAAAACTATTGAAAATTTTAGAAAACCCTCAAAAATCCCTAGAAAACCCTAAAAATCGCTAAAAAATCCTAGAAAACCTTTGAAAATCCTAGAAAACCCAAGAAAACTCTTAGAAAACCCTAGAAAAACCCTCGAAAACCATAGAAAACTCTAAAAAATCCTCGAAAACCCTAGAAAACCCAAAGAAAATCTTAGAAAACCCTAAAAATCTCTAGAAAAGCCTAGAAAATCCTAGAAAATTCTTAGAAAATCCTAGAAAACCCTAGAAAATCTCTCGAAATCCCTAGAAAAACCTAGAAAAT
>NC_029787.2:136074710-136109014 GCF_000816755.2 Arachis ipaensis | reverse complement strand
ATAGAAAACCCTAAAAACTCTCGAAAATCCTAGAAAATCCTAAGAATATCATAGAAAACCCTATAAATCCAAAGAAAACCCTCAAAAATCCCTAGAAAACCCTAAAAATCCCTAAAAAATCCTAGAAAATCCTTGAAAATTCTAGAAAACCCAAGAAAAACACTAGAAAACCCTAGAAAAACCCTCGAAAACCATAGAAAACCCTAAAAAATCCTCGAAAACCTTAGAAAACCCAAAGAAAATCTTAGAAAACCCTAAAAATCTCTAGAAAAGCCTAGAAAATCTTTGATAATCCCTATAAAATCCTAGAAAGTCATAGAAAACCCTAGAAAACCCCAGAAAATCTCTGGAAATCCCTAGAAAAACCTAGATTATCCTAGAAAACCCTTAGAAATCGCTAGAAAATCCTAGAAAACCCAAGAAAACCCTAGAAAAACCTAGAATATCCTAGAATATTTCCAGAAAACCCAAGAGAATCCTAGAAAACCCTTGAAAATTGTAGAAAACCCTAAAAAATCCTCGAAAACCCTAGAAAACCCTAAGAAAACCATAGAAAACTCAATAAATCCATCGAAAACCCTAGAAAAACCTAAAAAAACGATAGAAAATCCTAGAAAATCGTAGAAAACCCTAGAAAACCCTTAGAAATCCCTAGAAAACCCTAGAAAATCCAAGAAAATCTTAGAAAATCTTAGAAAAATCCCAGAAAATCCTAGAAAATCGTAGAAATTCCCAGAAAAACCATAGAAAACCCTAAGAAAACCATAGAAAACCCTATAAATCCATAGAAAATCCTAGAAAATCCTCGAAAAACCATAAAAAATCCTAGAAAACCGTAGAAAACTCCTAGAAAAATCTAGAAAACCACCCTCAGAACTAGAAAACCCTAAAAAACTACTAGAAAACCCTAGAATACCCTCAGAAATCCCTAGAAAACCCTAGAAAACACAAGAAAACCCTAGAAAATCCTAGAAAAACCCTCGAAAACTATAGAAAACCCTAGAAAACCCTCGAAAATCCTAGAAAAACCCCAGAAAACCCTAGATAATACTAGAAAAACCTTAAAAAACCCTCGAAAACCATAGAAAACCCTAAAAAACTCTCGAATACCCTAGAAAATCCTAAGAAAACCATAGAAAACCCTATAAATCCAAAGAAAACCCTAGAAAAACCCTCGAAAATCATAGAAAACCCTAAAAAACTCTCGAATACCCTAGAAAATCCTAAGAAAACCATAGAAAACCCTATAAATCCAAAGAAAACCCTAGAAAAACCCTCGAAAATCCTAGAAAATTGTAGAAAACTATAGAAAACCGTAGAAAACCCTCAAAAATCCCTAGAAAACCCTAAAAATCCCTAAAAAATCCTAGAAAATCCTTGGAAATTCTAGAAAACCTAAGAAAAACCCTAGAAAATCTTAGAAAAACCCTCGAAAATCATAGAAAACCCTAAAAAATCCTCGAAAAATATAGAAAAACTAAAGAAAATCTTAGAAAACCCTAAAAATCTCTAGAAAAGCCTAGAAAATCCTAGAAAATCCCTAGAAAATCCTAGAAAGTCCTAGAAAATCATAGAAACCCTAGAAAATCTCTGAAAATCCCTAGAAAAACCTAGAAAATCCTAGAAAACCCTTAGAAATTCCTAGAAAACCCAAGAAAACCCTAGAAAAACCTAGAAAATCCTAGAAAAACCCCAAAAAATCCAAGAAAATCCTAGAAAACTCTAGAAAAATTCTAGAAATCCCAAGAAAACCCTTAGAAATCTCTAGAAAACCCTAGAAAATCCAAGAAAATCTTAGAAAATCCTAGAAAAACCCCAGAAAATCCTAGAAAACCGTAGAAAATCCCAATAAAATCCTTAAAAACCATAGAAAACCCTAAGAAAACCATAGAAAACTCTATAAATCCATAAAAAATCTTAGAAAATCCTCGAAAAACCCTAGAAAATCCTAAAAAATCGTAGAAAACCGTAGAAAACTCCTAGAAAAACCAAGAATACCCTCAGAAATCCCTAGAAAATCCTAGAAACCCAAGAAAACCCTAGAAAATCCTAGAAAAAACCTCAAAAACCATAGAAAACCTAAGAAAATTCTAGAAAACCATTGAAATCCTAGAAAATCCTAGAAAACTCTAGAAAAATCCTAGAAATCCCTAGAAAATCCTTAGAAATCCCTAGAAAACCCTAGAAAATCCAAGAAAATCCTAGAAAATCCTTGAAAATCCCTAGAAAATCCTAGAAAACCGTAGAAAATTCCAGAAAAACCCTTGAAAACCATAGAAAACCCTAAGAAAACCATAGAAAAACCTATAAATCCATAGAAAATCCTAGAAAAATCCTAGAAAATCCTAGAGAATCGTAGAAAACCGTAGAAAACCCTAGAAAACTCCTAGAAAAACCTAGAAAACCCAAGAATACCCTCAGAAATCCCTAGAAAACCCAAGAAAATCCTAGAAAATCCTAAAAAAATCCTCGAAAACCCTAGAAAATCCAAAGAAAATCTTAGAAAACCCTAAAAATCTCTAGAAAAGCCTAGAAAATCCTAGAAAATTCCTAGAAAATCCAAGAGAGTCCTAGAAAACCCTATAAAATCCCAGAAAATCTTTGGAAATCCCTAGAAAAACCTAGAAAATCCTAGAAAACCCTTAGAAATTCCTAGAAAACCCAAGAAAACCCTAGAAAAACCTAGAATATCCTAGAAAAACGCCAGAAAACCCAAGAAAATCCTAGAAAAAACCCTTGAAAATTGTAGAAAACCGTAAAAAACCCTCGAAAATCCTAGAAAATCCTAAAAAAACTATAGAAAACCCTATAAATCCATCGAAAACTCTAGAAAAACCTAAAAAAATGCTAGAAAATCCTAGAAAATCGAAGAAAACCCTAGAAAACTCCAAGAAAAACCTAGAAAATCCTCAGAAATCCCTAGAAAACCATACAAAACCCAAGAAAATCCTAGAAAATCGAAGAAAACCCTAGAAAACTCCAAGAAAAACCTAGAAAATCCTCAGAAATCCCTAGAAAACCATACAAAACCCAAGAAAATTCTAGAAAACCCTTGAAATCCTAGAAAATCCAAGAAAACTCTAGAAAAATCCTAGAAATCCCTAGAAAACCCATAGAAATCCCTAGAAAACCCTAGAAAATCCAAGAAAATCCTAGAAAATCCTTGAAATCCCCAGAAAATCCTAGAAAACCATAGAAAATTTCAGAAAAACCCTTGAAAACCATAAAAAACCCATAGAAAACCCTATAAATCCATAGAAAATCCTAGAAAATCCTTGAAATCCCCAGAAAATCCTAGAAAACCATAGAAAATTTCAGAAAAACCCTTGAAAACCATAAAAAACCCATAGAAAACCCTATAAATCCATAGAAAATCCTAGAAAATCCTCGAAAAACCCTAGAAAATCCTAGAAAATCGTAGAAAACCGTAGAAAACCCTAGAAAACTCCTAGAAAAACCTAGCAAACCCTAGAATACCCTCAGAAATACCTAGAAAACTCTAGAAAACCCTAGAAAATCCTAGAAAAACCCTCGAAAACCACAGAAAACCCTAGAAAACCCTCGAAAACCCTAGAAAAAAAACCCAGAAAACCCTAGAAAATACTAGAAAAACCCTAAAAAACCCTTGAAAACCATAGAAAACCCTAAAAAACTCTCGAAAACCCTAGAAAATCCTAAGAAAACCATAGAAAACCCTAGAAAAACCCTCGAAAATCCTAGAAAATCGTAGAAAACTATAGAAAACCGTAGAAAACCCTCAAAATCCCTAGAAAACCCTAAAAACCCCTAAAAAATCCTAGAAAACCCTTGAAAATCCTAGAAAATCCAAGAAAAACCCTAGGAAACCCTAGAAAAACACTCGAAAACCATAGAAAACCCTAAAAAATCCTCGAAAAGCCTAGAAAACCCAAAGAAAATCTTAGAAAACCCTAAAAATCTCTAGAAAAGCCTAAAAAATCCTAGAAAATTTCTAGAAAATCCTAGAAAGTCATAGAAAATCCTAGAAAACCCCAGAAAACCCCAGAAAATCCCTAGAAAAACCTAGAAAATCCTAGAAAACCCATAGAAATCCTTAGAAAACCCTAGAAAACCCAAGAAAACACTAGAAAAACCTAGAATATCCTAGAAAAACACCAGAAAATCTAAGAAAATCCAAGAAAGTCATAGAAAATCCTAGAAAACCCCATAAAATCTCTGAAAATCCCTAGAAAAACCTAGAAAATCCTAGAAAACCCTTAGAAATCCTTAGAAAACCCTAGAAAACCCAAGAAAACACTAGAAAAACCTAGAATATCCTAGAAAAACACCAGAAAATCTAAGAAAATCCTAGAAAAACCCATGAAAATTGTAGAAAACCCTAAAAAACCCTCGAAAATTCTAGAAAACCCTAAGAAAACCATAGAAAACCCTATAAATCCATCGAAAATCCTAGAAAAACCTAAAAAACGCTAGAAAATTCTAGAAAATCGTAGAAAACCCTAGAAAACTCCAAGAAAAACCTAGAAAACCCTCAGAAATCCCTAGAAAACCCTCGAAAACCCTAGAAAAATCCTCGAAAACCCTAGAAAAATCCTCGAAAACCCTAGAAAAATCCTCGAAAACCCTAGAAAAATCCTCGAAAACCCTAGAAAAATCCTCGAAAACCCTAGAAAAATCCTCGAAAACCCTAGAAAAATCCTCGAAAACCCTAGAAAAATCCTCGAAAACCCTAGAAAAATCCTCGAAAACCCTAGAAAAATCCTCGAAAACCCTAGAAAAATCCTCGAAAACCCTAGAAAAATCCTCGAAAACCCTAGAAAAATCCTCGAAAACCCTAGAAAAATCCTCGAAAACCCTAGAAAAATCCTCGAAAACCCTAGAAAAATCCTCGAAAACCCTAGAAAAATCCTCGAAAACCCTAGAAAAATCCTCGAAAACCCTAGAAAAATCCTCGAAAACCCTAGAAAAATCCTCGAAAACCCTAGAAAAATCCTCGAAAACCCTAGAAAAATCCTCGAAAACCCTAGAAAAATCCTCGAAAACCCTAGAAAAATCCTCGAAAACCCTAGAAAAATCCTCGAAAACCCTAGAAAAATCCTCGAAAACCCTAGAAAAATCCTCGAAAACCCTAGAAAAATCCTCGAAAACCCTAGAAAAATCCTCGAAAACCCTAGAAAAATCCTCGAAAACCCTAGAAAAATCCTCGAAAACCCTAGAAAAATCCTCGAAAACCCTAGAAAAATCCTCGAAAACCCTAGAAAAATCCTCGAAAACCCTAGAAAAATCCTCGAAAACCCTAGAAAAATCCTCGAAAACCCTAGAAAAATCCTCGAAAACCCTAGAAAAATCCTCGAAAACCCTAGAAAAATCCTCGAAAACCCTAGAAAAATCCTCGAAAACCCTAGAAAAATCCTCGAAAACCCTAGAAAAATCCTCGAAAACCCTAGAAAAATCCTCGAAAACCCTAGAAAAATCCTCGAAAACCCTAGAAAAATCCTCGAAAACCCTAGAAAAATCCTCGAAAACCCTAGAAAAATCCTCGAAAACCCTAGAAAAATCCTCGAAAACCCTAGAAAAATCCTCGAAAACCCTAGAAAAATCCTCGAAAACCCTAGAAAAATCCTCGAAAACCCTAGAAAAATCCTCGAAAACCCTAGAAAAATCCTCGAAAACCCTAGAAAAATCCTCGAAAACCCTAGAAAAATCCTCGAAAACCCTAGAAAAATCCTCGAAAACCCTAGAAAAATCCTCGAAAACCCTAGAAAAATCCTCGAAAACCCTAGAAAAATCCTCGAAAACCCTAGAAAAATCCTCGAAAACCCTAGAAAAATCCTCGAAAACCCTAGAAAAATCCTCGAAAACCCTAGAAAAATCCTCGAAAACCCTAGAAAAATCCTCGAAAACCCTAGAAAAATCCTCGAAAACCCTAGAAAAATCCTCGAAAACCCTAGAAAAATCCTCGAAAACCCTAGAAAAATCCTCGAAAACCCTAGAAAAATCCTCGAAAACCCTAGAAAAATCCTCGAAAACCCTAGAAAAATCCTCGAAAACCCTAGAAAAATCCTCGAAAACCCTAGAAAAATCCTCGAAAACCCTAGAAAAATCCTCGAAAACCCTAGAAAAATCCTCGAAAACCCTAGAAAAATCCTCGAAAACCCTAGAAAAATCCTCGAAAACCCTAGAAAAATCCTCGAAAACCCTAGAAAAATCCTCGAAAACCCTAGAAAAATCCTCGAAAACCCTAGAAAAATCCTCGAAAACCCTAGAAAAATCCTCGAAAACCCTAGAAAAATCCTCGAAAACCCTAGAAAAATCCTCGAAAACCCTAGAAAAATCCTCGAAAACCCTAGAAAAATCCTCGAAAACCCTAGAAAAATCCTCGAAAACCCTAGAAAAATCCTCGAAAACCCTAGAAAAATCCTCGAAAACCCTAGAAAAATCCTCGAAAACCCTAGAAAAATCCTCGAAAACCCTAGAAAAATCCTCGAAAACCCTAGAAAAATCCTCGAAAACCCTAGAAAAATCCTCGAAAACCCTAGAAAAATCCTCGAAAACCCTAGAAAAATCCTCGAAAACCCTAGAAAAATCCTCGAAAACCCTAGAAAAATCCTCGAAAACCCTAGAAAAATCCTCGAAAACCCTAGAAAAATCCTCGAAAACCCTAGAAAAATCCTCGAAAACCCTAGAAAAATCCTCGAAAACCCTAGAAAAATCCTCGAAAACCCTAGAAAAATCCTCGAAAACCCTAGAAAAATCCTCGAAAACCCTAGAAAAATCCTCGAAAACCCTAGAAAAATCCTCGAAAACCCTAGAAAAATCCTCGAAAACCCTAGAAAAATCCTCGAAAACCCTAGAAAAATCCTCGAAAACCCTAGAAAAATCCTCGAAAACCCTAGAAAAATCCTCGAAAACCCTAGAAAAATCCTCGAAAACCCTAGAAAAATCCTCGAAAACCCTAGAAAAATCCTCGAAAACCCTAGAAAAATCCTCGAAAACCCTAGAAAAATCCTCGAAAACCCTAGAAAAATCCTCGAAAACCCTAGAAAAATCCTCGAAAACCCTAGAAAAATCCTCGAAAACCCTAGAAAAATCCTCGAAAACCCTAGAAAAATCCTCGAAAACCCTAGAAAAATCCTCGAAAACCCTAGAAAAATCCTCGAAAACCCTAGAAAAATCCTCGAAAACCCTAGAAAAATCCTCGAAAACCCTAGAAAAATCCTCGAAAACCCTAGAAAAATCCTCGAAAACCCTAGAAAAATCCTCGAAAACCCTAGAAAAATCCTCGAAAACCCTAGAAAAATCCTCGAAAACCCTAGAAAAATCCTCGAAAACCCTAGAAAAATCCTCGAAAACCCTAGAAAAATCCTCGAAAACCCTAGAAAAATCCTCGAAAACCCTAGAAAAATCCTCGAAAACCCTAGAAAAATCCTCGAAAACCCTAGAAAAATCCTCGAAAACCCTAGAAAAATCCTCGAAAACCCTAGAAAAATCCTCGAAAACCCTAGAAAAATCCTCGAAAACCCTAGAAAAATCCTCGAAAACCCTAGAAAAATCCTCGAAAACCCTAGAAAAATCCTCGAAAACCCTAGAAAAATCCTCGAAAACCCTAGAAAAATCCTCGAAAACCCTAGAAAAATCCTCGAAAACCCTAGAAAAATCCTCGAAAACCCTAGAAAAATCCTCGAAAACCCTAGAAAAATCCTCGAAAACCCTAGAAAAATCCTCGAAAACCCTAGAAAAATCCTCGAAAACCCTAGAAAAATCCTCGAAAACCCTAGAAAAATCCTCGAAAACCCTAGAAAAATCCTCGAAAACCCTAGAAAAATCCTCGAAAACCCTAGAAAAATCCTCGAAAACCCTAGAAAAATCCTCGAAAACCCTAGAAAAATCCTCGAAAACCCTAGAAAAATCCTCGAAAACCCTAGAAAAATCCTCGAAAACCCTAGAAAAATCCTCGAAAACCCTAGAAAAATCCTCGAAAACCCTAGAAAAATCCTCGAAAACCCTAGAAAAATCCTCGAAAACCCTAGAAAAATCCTCGAAAACCCTAGAAAAATCCTCGAAAACCCTAGAAAAATCCTCGAAAACCCTAGAAAAATCCTCGAAAACCCTAGAAAAATCCTCGAAAACCCTAGAAAAATCCTCGAAAACCCTAGAAAAATCCTCGAAAACCCTAGAAAAATCCTCGAAAACCCTAGAAAAATCCTCGAAAACCCTAGAAAAATCCTCGAAAATCCTAGAAAATCTCTAGAAAATCCTAGATAACCCTAGAAAATCCAAGAATCCTAGAAAACCCAAGAAAATTCCTAGAAAAACCCCAAAAAATCCTAGAAAACCGTTGAAAATCCCAGAAAAACTCTTGAAAACCATAGAAAACCTTAAGAAAACCATAGAAAATCCTATAAATCCATAGAAAATTCTAGAAAATCCTCGAAAAACCCTAGAAAATCCTAGAAAATCGTAGAAAATCGTAGAAATTCCTAGAAAACTCCTAGAAAAACCTAGAAAAATCCTCGAAAATCCTAGAAAACAATAAGAAAACCATAGAAAACCCTAAAGAAATCCTCAAAAATCCTAGAAAACACTAAGAAAACAATAGAAAACCCTATAAATCCATCGAAAACCCTAGAAAAACCTAATAAAAACACTAGAAAATCTTAGAAAATTGTAGAAAACCCTAGAAAACTCTAAGAAAAACGTAGAAAACCCTCAGAAATCCCTAGAAAACCCTAGAAAACCCAAGAAAATTCTAGAAAACCCTTGAAAATCCTAGAAAATCATAGAAAAATCTAAAAAAATCCTAGAAATCCCTAGAAAACCCTAGAAAACCCAAGAAAATTCTAGAAAACCCTTGAAAATCCTAGAAAATCATAGAAAAATCTAAAAAAATCCTAGAAATCCCTAGAAAACCCTCAGAAACCCTAGAAAATCCTAGAAAATCCTATAAAAAACCCCAGAAAATACTAGAAAACCGTTGAAAATCCCAAAAAAACTCTTGAAAACCATAGAAAACCATAAAAAACCCTATAAATCCATAGAAAATCCTAGAAAATCCTTGAAAAACTCTAGAAAATCCTAGAAAATCATAGAAAACCGTAGAAATCCTTAGAAAACTCCTAGAAAAACCTAGAATACCCTCAGAAATTCCTAGAAAACCCTAGAAAACCCAAGAAAACCCTAGAAAATCCTTGAAAAACCATAGAAAACCCTCGAAAACAGTAGAAAAACCCCAGAAAACCCTAGAAAATACTAGAAAAAATCCTCAAAAACTATAGAAAACCCTAAAAAACTCTCGAAAACTCTAGAAAATCCTAAGAAAACCATAGAAAATACTATAAATCCAAAGAAAACCCTAGAAAAACCCTCGAAAATCCTACAAAATCGTAGAAAACTATAGAACACCGTAGAAAACTTTCAAAAATCCCTAGAAAACCCTAAATATCCCTAAAAAATCTTAGAAAACCCTTGAAAATCCTAGAAAACCCAAGAAAAACCCTAGAAAACCCTAGAAAAACCCTCGAAAACTATAGAAAACCCTAAAAAATCCTCGAAAACCCTAGAAAATCCAAGGAAAATCTTAGAAAACCCTAAAAATCTCTAGAAAAGCCTAGAAAATCCTAGAAAATCTCTAGAAAATCCTAGAAAGTCCTAGAAAACTCTAGAAAACCCCAGAAAATCTTGGGAAATCCCTAGAAAAACCTAGAAAATCTGAGAAAACCCTTAGAAATCCCTAGAAAGAAAACCCTAGAAAACCCTAGATAACCCTAGAAAACCCTAGATAACCCTTGAAAACCTTAGATAATCCTAGAAAATCCTAGAAAGTCTAGAACCACTAGAAAACCCTTGAAAATCCTAGGAAACACTAGAAAACCCTAGAAAACTTAAAAAACCCTTGAAAATCCTAGAACACCCTAAATAACCCTAGAAAATCCTAGATAATCCTAGAAAATCCTAGATAACCCTAGAAAATTCTAAATAACCCTAGAAAGCCCTAGAAAACCTAAAAAACCCTAGATAACCCTAGAAAACCTTAAAGAATGCTAGATAACCCTAGAAAACCTTAAAGAATGCTAGATAACCCTAGAAAACCTTAAAGAATGCTAGATAACCCTAGAAAACCTTAAAGAATGCTAGATAACCCTAGAAAACCTTAAAGAATGCTAGATAACCCTAGAAAACCTTAAAGAATGCTAGATAACCCTAGAAAACCTTAAAGAATGCTAGATAACCCTAGAAAACCTTAAAGAATGCTAGATAACCCTAGAAAACCTTAAAGAATGCTAGATAACCCTAGAAAACCTTAAAGAATGCTAGATAACCCTAGAAAACCTTAAAGAATGCTAGATAACCCTAGAAAACCTTAAAGAATGCTAGATAACCCTAGAAAACCTTAAAGAATGCTAGATAACCCTAGAAAACCTTAAAGAATGCTAGATAACCCTAGAAAACCTTAAAGAATGCTAGATAACCCTAGAAAACCTTAAAGAATGCTAGATAACCCTAGAAAACCTTAAAGAATGCTAGATAACCCTAGAAAACCTTAAAGAATGCTAGATAACCCTAGAAAACCTTAAAGAATGCTAGATAACCCTAGAAAACCTTAAAGAATGCTAGATAACCCTAGAAAACCTTAAAGAATGCTAGATAACCCTAGAAAACCTTAAAGAATGCTAGATAACCCTAGAAAACCTTAAAGAATGCTAGATAACCCTAGAAAACCTTAAAGAATGCTAGATAACCCTAGAAAACCTTAAAGAATGCTAGATAACCCTAGAAAACCTTAAAGAATGCTAGATAACCCTAGAAAACCTTAAAGAATGCTAGATAACCCTAGAAAACCTTAAAGAATGCTAGATAACCCTAGAAAACCTTAAAGAATGCTAGATAACCCTAGAAAACCTTAAAGAATGCTAGATAACCCTAGAAAACCTTAAAGAATGCTAGATAACCCTAGAAAACCTTAAAGAATGCTAGATAACCCTAGAAAACCTTAAAGAATGCTAGATAACCCTAGAAAACCTTAAAGAATGCTAGATAACCCTAGAAAACCTTAAAGAATGCTAGATAACCCTAGAAAACCTTAAAGAATGCTAGATAACCCTAGAAAACCTTAAAGAATGCTAGATAACCCTAGAAAACCTTAAAGAATGCTAGATAACCCTAGAAAACCTTAAAGAATGCTAGATAACCCTAGAAAACCTTAAAGAATGCTAGATAACCCTAGAAAACCTTAAAGAATGCTAGATAACCCTAGAAAACCTTAAAGAATGCTAGATAACCCTAGAAAACCTTAAAGAATGCTAGATAACCCTAGAAAACCTTAAAGAATGCTAGATAACCCTAGAAAACCTTAAAGAATGCTAGATAACCCTAGAAAACCTTAAAGAATGCTAGATAACCCTAGAAAACCTTAAAGAATGCTAGATAACCCTAGAAAACCTTAAAGAATGCTAGATAACCCTAGAAAATTCTAGAAAGCCCTAGAAAATCTAGAAAACCCTAGATACCCTAGAAAATCCTAGAAAACCTAGAAAACCCTTGAAAACCCTAAAAAACCCTAGATAACCCTAGAAAGCCCTAGAAATTCCTAAAAACCCTAAAAAATCCTAGAAAAGCCTAAAGAACCCTAGATAACCCTAGAAAACCCTAGAAAACCTAGAAAATCCTAGAAAACCTAGATAATCCTAGAAAACCCTAGAAAACCCTAAATAACCCTAGATAATCCTAGATAACCCTAGAACATCCTAGAAAACCCTAGAAAACCCTAGATAACCCTAGAAAACCCGAAAAATTCCTAAATACCCTAGAAAACCCTAAAAAACCTTAAAGAACGCTAGATAACCCTAGAAAACCCTAGAAAACCCTAGATAACCCTAGAAAACCCTAGATAACCCTTGAAAACCTTAGATAATCCTAGAAAATCCTAGAAAGTCTAGAACCACTAGAAAACCCTTGAAAATCCTAGGAAACACTAGAAAACCCTAGAAAACTTAAAAAACCCTTGAAAATCCTAGAACACCCTAAATAACCCTAGAAAATCCTAGATAATCCTAGAAAATCCTAGATAACCCTAGAAAATTCTAAATAACCCTAGAAAGCCCTAGAAAACCTAAAAAACCCTAGAAAATCTAAGATAACCCTAGAAAACCCTAGAAAACCCTAGAAAACCCTAGATAACCCTAGAAAACCCAAGATAACCCAAGATAACCCTAGAAAACCCAAGATAACCTAGAAAATCCTAGAAAACCCTAGTTAACCCTAGATAACCCTAGAAAACCCTAGATAACCCTAGAAAATCTTAGATAATCCTAGAAAACCCTTGAATAATCCTAGAAAATCCTAGAAAGTCTAGAACCACTAGAAAACCCTTGAAAACCCTAGGAAACACTAGAAAACCCTAGAAAACTTAAAAAACCCTTGAAAATCCTAGAACACCCTAGATAACCCTAAAAAATCCTAGATAATCCTAGAAAATCCTAGATAACCCTAGAAAATTCTAAATAACCCTAGAAAGCCCTAGAAAACCTAAAAAACCTAGAAAATCTAAGATAACCCTAGAAAACCCAAGATAACCCTAGAAAACCCTAGATAACCCTAGAAAACCCTAGATAACCCCTAGATAACCCAAGATAACCCAAGATAACCCTAGAAAACCCAAGATAACCTAGAAAATCCTAGAAAACCCTAGTTAACCCTAGATAACCCTAGAAAACCCTAGATAACCCTAGAAAATCTTAGATAATCCTAGAAAACCCTTGAAAATCCTTGAAAACTCTAGAAAACCCTAGATAACCCAAGAAAATCCTAGATAACCATAGAAAACCCTAGATAACCCTAGAAAACCTATAAAACCGTAAAACCGTAGATATTACTAGAAAATCCTAGAAAACCTAAAAAACCCTTGAAAACCCTAGAAAACCCTAGAAAACACTAGAAAATCCTAGAAAACCTAGAAAACCCTTGAAAACCCTAGAAAACCCTAGAAAACTCTAGAAAACCCTTAAAAATCCTATAAAACCTTAGATAACCCTAGAAAACCCTACATAACCCTAGAAAATCGTAGATAACCCTAGAAAACCTAAAAAATCCTTGAAAACCCTAGAAAACCCTAGAAAGCCCTTGAAAACTATAGGAAAAATCCTAGAAAACTCTAGAAAACCTAGAAAACCCTTGAAAACCATTAGAAACCCTAGAAAACCCTAGATAACCCTAGAAAATCCTAGAAAAACTAGGGTTAACTAGGGTTTCTAGGGTTATCTAGGGTTTTCTAGGGTTATCTAGGGTTATCTAGGATTTTCTAGGGTTTTCCAGGGTTATCTAGTGTTTTCTAGGGTTCTTTAGGTTTTCTAGGGCTTTCTATGTTTATTTAAGATTTTTTAGGGTTATGTAGGTTTTTCTAGGTTTATCTAGGATTTTCTAGGGTTATCTAGGATTTTCTAGGGTTTTCAAGGATTTTCAAGGGTTTTCTAGGTTTTCTAGGATTTTCTAGGGTTATCTAGGGATTTCTAGCATTTTCTAGGACTTTCTAGGGTTATCTAGAATTATCTAGGTTTTTCTAGGATTTTCTGGTGTTATCTAAAGTTTTATAGGATTTTTAGGGTTTTCTATGATCTTTTAGGGTTATCTAGGATTTTCTAGAGTTATCTAGGGTCTTCTAGTGTTATCTACGGTTATCTAGCATTATCTAGGGTTATTTAGGGTTTTCTAGGGTTATCTAGGGTTATCTAGGGTGTTCTAGGGTTTTCTAGGGTTATCTAGGGTTCTTTAGAGTTTTCTAGGGTTTTTTAGGATTTTTAAGAATTTCTAGGGCTTTCTAGGGTTATCTAGGATTTTCTAGGGTTATCTAGGGTTTTCTATGGTTATCTCAGATTTTCTAGGGTTATCTAGAGTTTTCTAGGGTTTTCAGGTGTTTTCTAGAGTTTTCTAGGATTTTCTAGGTTTATCTAGGGTTTTCTATGGTTTCCTAGGGTTTTCTAGGTTTTTCTAGGGTTTTCAAGGGTTTCTATGTTTTCTAGGGTTTTCTAGGGTTATCTAGGGTTTTCTAGGTTTTTATGATTTTCTAGGATTTTCTAGGGTTATCTAGGACTTTCTAGGGTTTTGTAGGATTTTCTAGAGCTATCTAGGATTATCTAAGGTTTTTTAGGGTTATCTAGGGTTTTTTAGGGTTATCTAGGGTTTTCTAGGGTTATCTAGGGTTATCAAGGGTTTTCTAGGGTTATCTAGGATTATCTAGGGTTATCTAGGGATTTATAGGATTATCTAGGGTTATCTAGCGTTATCAAGGGTTTTTTAAGGTTTTCTAGGGTTATCTAGGGTTATCTAGGGTTTTCTAGGGTTTTTCAGGGTTATCTAGGGTTATCTAAAGTTATCTAAGGTTATCTAGGATTTTCTAGGGTTTTTCAGGGTTATCTAGGGTTTTATAGTGTTATCTAGGGTTATCTAGCGTTATCTAGGATTTTTTAGGGTTTTCTAGGGTTATCTAGGGTTCTTTAGATTTTTTAGGACTTTCTAGGGTTATTTAAGATTTTCTAGGGTTATCTCGGTTATTCTAGGTTTATCTAGGGTTTTCTAGGGTTATCTAGGATTTTCTAGGGTTTTCAAGGATTTTCTAGGTTTTCTAGGATTTTCTAGGGTTATCTAGGATTTTCTAGCATTTTCTAGGGCTTTCTAGGGTTATCTAGGATTATCTAGGGTTTTTTAGGATTATTTAGGGTTTTCTGGTGTTATCTAAGGTTTTATAGGATTTTTAGGGTTTTCTAGGATTTTTAGGGTTATCTAGGGTTTTCTAGGATTTTCTAGGGTTATCTAGGGTTTTCTAGTGTTATCTAGGGTTATCTAGCGTTATCTAGGGTTTTTTAGGGTTTTCTAGGGTTATCTAGGGTTATCTAGGGTTATCTAGGGTTTTCTAGGGGTTTCTAGGGTTATCTAGGATTATCTAGGGTTATCTAGGGTTATCTAGGCTTTTCTAGGGTTATCTAGGGTTATCTAGGCTTTTCTAGGTTTTCTAGGATTTTCTATGATTATCTAGGGTTCTTTTGGGTTTTCTAGGCTTTTCTAGGTTTTCTAGGGTTATCTAGGGTTTTCTAGGATTATCTAGGGTTATCTAGGATTTTCTAGGTTTTCTAGGGTATTCTAGGATTATCTTGGGTTCTTTAGGGTTTTCTAGGGTTTTTAGAAATTCCTAGGGTTTTCTAGGGTTAATTAGGAATTTCTAGGTTTATCTAGGGTTTTCCAGGATTATCTAGGATTTTCTAGGGTTATTTATGGTTTTCTAGGGTTTTCAAGGGTTTTGTAGGTTTTTTAGGGATTTCTAGGGTTATCTAGGGTTTTCTAGGGTTTTCTAGGATTATCTAGGGTTTTTTAGGATTTTTTAGGTTTTCTGGGGCTTTCTAGGGTTATTTATGATTTTCTAGGATTATCTAGTGTTTTCTAGGGTTATCTAGGATTTTTTAGGGTATTCAAGGATTTTTTAGGTTTTCTAGGGTTTTCTAGGGTTATCTAGGATTTTCTAGGATTTTTTAGTGCTTTCTAGGGTTATCTAGGGTTTTCTAGGGGTTTCTAGGGTTATCTAAGGTTATCTAGGGTTTTCTAGGGTTTTCTAGAATTTTCAAGAGTTTTCTAGGTTTTCTAGGATTTTCTAAGGTTATCTAGGGTTTTCTAGGGTTTTTTAGTATTTTCTAGAATTTTCTAGGGTTATCTAGGTAATTCTAGGGTTATCTAGGGATTTTTATGGTTTTCTAGGGTTATCAATGGTTTTCTAAGATTTTGTAGGGTTTTCTAGGGTTATCTAGTATTTTTTAGGGTTATCTAGGGCTTTCTAGCGTTTTCTATGGTTATCAATGGTTTTCTAGGGTTTTTTAAGGTTTAGGGTTTAGGGTTTAGGGTTTAGGGTTATCAATGGTTTTCTAGGGTTTTAGGGTTTTCTAGGGTTATCAATGGTTTTCTAGGGTTATCAATGGTTTTCTAGGGTTTTAGGGTTTTCTAGGGTTATCTATGATTTTCTAGGGTTTTTCAGGATTTTTTAGGATTTTCTAGTGTTATCTAGGATTTTCTAGAGCTTTCTAGGGTTTTCTAGGGTTTCTCGGGTTTTCTAGGATTCTCTATGGGTTTTTCGGGTTTTTTAAAATTTTCTAGGGTTATCTAGGGTTTTAGGGTTTTCTATGATTTTCTTGGATTCCTAGGGTTTTATTGGGCTTTCTAAGGATTTCTAGAGTTTTCTAGGATCTTCTAGGATTTTCTAGGATTTTCTTGCGTCTACTAGGGTTTTCTATGGTTATCTAGGGTTATCTAGGATTTTCTAGTGTTTTATAGGATTTTCTAGGGTTATCTAGTGTTTTCTAAGGTTTTTAGGGGTTTCAAGGATTTTCTAGGGTTCTCTAGGCTTTTCTAGTATTTTTTAGGGTTTCTAGGATTTTTAGGGTTTTCTAGGGTTATCTAGGATTTTCTAGAGTTTTCTAGAATTATCTAGAATTTTCTAGGATTTTCTAGCGTCTACCAGGGTTTTCTAGGGTTATCTAGGGTTTTCTAGTATTATCTAGGATTTTCTAGGGTTTTCTAGGATTTTCTTGGGCTAACTAGGATTTTCTAGAGTTTTTAGGGTTTTCTAGGATTTGCTAGGGTTCTCTAGGATTTTCTAGGGTTTTCTAGGGTTTTCTAGGATTTTTAGCTATTTCTAGGGTTATCTAGGATTTTCTAGAGTTTTCTAGGATTTTCTAGGTTATTTTAGGATTTATATGATTATCTAGGATTTTTTAGGGTTATCTAGGGATTTCTAGGGGTTTTTAGCGCTTTCTAGGGTCATCAATGGTTTTCTAGGATTTTTTAGGGTTTTCTAGTGTTTTCTAGGGTTATCTAGGGTTTTCTAGAGTTTTCTAGGGTTTTCTAGGATTTCTAAGGTTTTCTAGGGTTCTCTAGGGTTTTCTAGGATTTTCTAGGGTTTTCTAGGGTTTTCTAGCGTCTACTAGGATTTTCAAGGGTTTTCTAGGGTTATCTAGGATTTTTAGAGCTTTCTAGGGTTCTCTAAGGTTTTCTAAGGTTTCCTAGGGTTTTCTAGGGTTTTCTAGGATTTATCTAGAGTTTTTTAGGGTTATCTAGGATTTTCTAAGGTTTTCTAAAGGTTTTTAGGGTTTTCTAGGATTATCAATGGTTTTCTAGGGTTTTTTAGGGTTTCTAGGGCTATCTAGGATTTTCTAGAGTTTTCTAGAGTTTTCTAGGTTTTTCTAGGGTTTCTATGGTTTTCTAGGATTCTCTAGGGTTTTCTAGGGTTTTCTAGGATTTTCTAGGGTTATCTAGGGTTTTTAGGGTTTTTTAAGGTTTTCTAGGGTTCTCTAGGATTTTCTAGGGTTTTCTATGATTTTCTAGGGTTTTCTAAAATTTTTAGGGTTTTTTAGGATTTTGTAGAATTTTTTAGGATTTTCTAGTATTTTCTAGGATTTTTAGGGTTTTTTAGGGTTTTGTAGAATTTTTTAGGATTTTCTAGTATTTTCTAGGATTTTTAGGATTTTCTAGGGTTATCTAGGATTTTCTAGGGTTATCTAGGGTTAACTAGGGTTATCTAGGGTTTTCTAGGATTTTCTAGGTGTTTTTAAGTTTTTCTAGGGTTATCTATGATTTTCTAGAGTTTTTTTAGGGTTTTTTAGGGTTTTCTAGTGTTATCTATGGTTTTCTAGGGTTTTCTAGGGTTCTCTATGGGTTTTTAGGGTTTTCTAAAATTTTCTAGGGTTATCTAGGGTTTTAAGATTCTAGGGTTTTCTAGGGTTTTCTAGGATTCTTAGGGTTTTATTGGGCTTTCTAAGGATTTCTAGGATTTTCTTGGATCTTCTAGGATTTTCTAGGATTTTCTAGCGTCTACTAGGGTTTTCTATGGTTATCTAGGGTTATCTAGGATTTCTAGTATTTTATAGGATTTTCTAGGATTCTCTAGGGTTCTCTAGGATTTTTTAGGGTTTCAAGAATTTTTAGGGTTTTCTAGGGTTTTCTAGAGTTTTCTAGAATTTTCTAGAATTTTCTAGGGTTATTTAGGGTTTTCAGGGTTTTCTAGAGTTTTCTAGGATTTTCTAGGCTTTTCAAAGGTTTTCTAGAGTTTTCTAGGATCTTCTAGAATTTTCTAGGGTTTTCTAGGGTTATCTAGGGCTTTCTAGCGTTATCTAGTGTTTTCTAGGGTTTTCTAGGATTTTCTAGGGCTAACTAGGGTTTTCTAGAGTTTTTAGGGTTTTCTAGGGTTCTCTAGGATTTTCTAAGATTTTTAGGGATTTCTAGGGTTATCTAGGATTTTCTAGAGTTTTCTAGGATTTTCTAGGTTATTCTAGGATTTTCTAGCGTTATCTAGGGTTTTTTAGGGTTATCTAGGGTTTTCTAGGGATTTCTAGGGATTTTTAGGGCTTTCTAGGGTTATCAATAGTTTTCTAGGGTTTTTTAAGATTTTCTAGTGTTTTCTAAGGTTATCTAGGGTTTTTCATATTTTTTAGAATTTTCTAGGGTTTTCAAGGGTTTCTAAGATTTTCTAGGATTTTCTAGGATTTTCTAGGGTTATCTAGTGTTTTTAGAGCTTTCTAGGATTTTCTAAGGTTCTCTAAGGTTTTCTAGGGTTTCCTAGGGTTTTCTAGGGTTTTCTAGGATTATCTAGGGTTTTTTAGGGTTATCTAGGGTTTTCTAAGGTTTTCTAGGAGTTTTTAGGGTTTTCTAGGATTATCAATGGTTTTCTAACGTTTTTAGGGTTTTCTAGGGCTATCTAGAATTTTCTAGGATTTTCTAGAGTTTTCTAGAGTTTTTATGGGTTTCTAGGGTTTTTACGGGTTCTTTAGGGTTTTCTAAGGTTTTCTAGGGTTTTTTCAGGTTTTCTAGCATCTTCTAGGATTTTCTAGGATTTTCTAGCTTCAACTAGAGTTTTCTAGGATTTTCTAGGGTTTTCTAAGGTTTTCTAGAGTTTTCTAGGGTCTTCTAGGGATTTCTAGGATTTTCTAGCGTCTACTAGGGTTTTCTAGGGTTATCTAGGGTTTTCTATGGTTTTCTAGGATTTTCTAAGGTTTTGTAGGGTTTTTAGGGTTTTCTAGGATTTTCTATGATTCTCTTGGGTTTTCTAGGATTTTTAGGGTTTTCTAGGGTTATCTAGGATTTTCTAGAGTTTTTTAGGATTTTCTAGGTTATTCTAGGGTTTTTAGGGTTATCTAGAGTTTTTTAAGGTTATCTAGGGTTTTCTAGGATTTTCTAGGGGTTTTTAGGGCTTTCTAGGGTTATCAATGGTTTTCTAGAATTTTTTTAGGGGTTTCTAGTGTTTTCTAGGGTTATCTAGGAATTTTTAGCGTTTTCTATAGTTTTCTAGGGTTTTTAGGGTTCTCTAGGGTTTTCTAGAGTTTTCTAGGGTTATCTAGGATTTTCTAAGGTTATCTAGAGTTTTTAGGGTTTTCTAGAGTTTTCTAGGGTTCTCTAGGTTTTTTTAGGATTTTCTAGGATTCTTAGGATTTTCAAGGGTTTTATAAGGTTTTCTAGGTTTTTCTAGGATTCTCTAGGATTTCCTAAGGTTTTCTAGGGTATTCTAGGATTTTCTAGGGTTTTCTAGGGTTTTCTAGGATTCTTAGGGTTTTCTAGGATTTCCTAAGGTTTTCTAGTATTTTATAGGGTCTTCTTTGATTTTCTAGGGTTTTCGAACATCTACTAGGGTTTTCTAGGGTTATCTAGGGTTTTCTAGGGTTTTCTAGGATTTTCTAGAGTTATCTAGGGTTTTCTATGGTTTTTAGGATTTTCTAGGGTTCTCTAGGGTTTTCTAGAGTTTTCTCGGATTATTAGGGTTTTCTAGGGTTATCTAGTGTTTTTTAGTGTTTTCTAGAGTTTTCTAGGATTTTCTAGGGGTTTTTTATGTTTTTCTAGGGTTATCTATGATTTTCTAGGGTTTTTTAGGATTTACTAGGGTTTTCTACAGTTATCTAGGATTTTCTAGGGTTTTCTAGAGTTTTCTAGGGTTTTCTAGGATTTCTAGGATTTTCTAGAGTTCTCTATGGGTTTTTAGGATTTTCTAAAATTTTCTAGGGTTATCTAGGATTTTAGGGTTTTCTAGAGTTTTCTAGGGTTTTCTAGGGTTCTCTAGGATTCTTAGGATTTTCTAGGGCTTTCTAGGGTTTTCTAGGATTTTCTAGGATTTTCTAGGGTTTTCTAGCGTCTACTAGGGTTTTCTAGGGTTATCTAAGGTTATCTAGGATTTTCTAGTATTTTATAGGATTTTCTAGGGTTATCTAGAGTTTTCTAGGGTTTTTAGGGTTTTCTAGGATTTTTTAGGGTTCTCTAGGGTTTTCTAGGGTTTCTTTGATTTTTAGAGCTTTCGAGGGTTATCTAGGGTTTTTTTATAGTTTTCTAGGATTTTCTCGGATTTTCTAGGGTTATCTAGAGTTTTTAGGGTTTTCTAGGATTTTCTAGGATTTTCAAAGGTTTTCTAGAATTTTCTAGGGTCTTCTACGATTCTCTAGGGTTTACTAGCGTCTACTAGGATTTTCTAGGGTTATCTAGGGTTTTCTAGGGTTATCTAGCATTTTCTAGGGTTTTCTAGGATTTTCTAGGGCTATCTATGGTTTTCTATAGTTTTTAGGGTTTTCTAAGGTTTTCTAGGGTTCTCTAAAGTTTTCTAGGATTTTCTAAGATTTTTTAGAGTTTTCTAGGATTTTCTAGGTTATTCTAGGCTTTTCTAGGGTTCTCTAGGGTTTTTTAGGATTATCTAGGTTTTTCTAGGGATTTCTAGGGATTTTTAGGGCTTTCTAGGGTTATCAATGGTTTTCTACGATTTTTTAGGGTTTTCTAGTGTTTTCTAGGGGTTATCTAGGGTTTTCTAGGGTTTTTTAGAGTTTTCTAGGGTTTTCTAGGGTTTCTATGCTTTTCTAGCGTTCTCTAGAGTTTTTTAGGATTTTCTAAGGTTTTCTAGGGTTATCTAGGGTTTTAGAGTTTTCAAGGGTTTTTAGGGTTTTTAGGGTTTTCTAGGATTCTCTAGGGTTTTTAGGGTTTTCAGGGTTTTCTAGGATTCTCTAGGGTTTTCTAGCGTTTTCTAGGATTTTCTAGGGTTATCTAGGGTTTTTAGAAATTTCTAGGGTTTTCTTGGGTTCTCTAGGGTTATCTAGGATTTTCTAGGGTTATCTAGGATTTTCTAGGGTTTTCTTTGGGTTTTCTAAGGTTTTCTATGGTTTTCTAGGGTTTTCTAGAATTTTCTAAGATTTTCTAAGGTTTTCTAGGGTTTTCTAGGGTCTTCTAGGGATTTCTAGGGTTTTCTAGCGTCTACTAGGGTTTTCTAGGGTTATTTAGGATTTTCTAGAGTTATTTAGGGTTTTCTAGGATTCTCTAGGATTTTCTATGGTTTTCTAGGATTTTGTAGGATTTTTAGGATTTTCTAGGGTTCTCTAGGGTTCTCTAGGGTTTTCTAGAGTTTTCTAGGGTTTTCTAGAGTTTTTTAGGATTTTCTAGGTTATTCTAGGGTTTTCTAGGGTTATCTAGGATTTTTTAAGGTTATCTAAGATTTTCTAGGGTTTTCTAGGGGTTTTCAGGGCTTTCTTGGGTTATCAATAGTTTTCTAGGGTTTTTTATGGGTTTCTAGTATTTTCTAGGGTTATCTAGGATTTTCTAGGGTTTTTGGAGTTTTCTAGGGTTTTCTAGGATTTCTAGGATTTTTTAAGGTTCTCTAGGATTTTCTAGGGTTTTCTAGGGTTATCGAGGATTTTCTAGGATTATCTAGGGTTTTTAGGGTTTTCTAGGATTCTCTAGGATTTTTTAGGATTTTCTAGGATTCTTAGAGTTTTCAAGTGTTTTCTAAGGTTTTCTAGGTTTTTCTAGGGTTCTCTAGGGTTTTCTAGGATTTTTTAGGGTTTTCTAGGATTTTCTAGGGTTATCTAGGGTTTTTAGGGTTTTCTAGGGTTTTCTAGGGTCTTCTTGGATTTTCTAAGATTTTCTAGGGTTATCTAGGGTTTTCTTGGGTTATGTAGGGTTTTCTAGGGTTTTCTAGGATTTTCTAGGGTTATCTAGGGTTTTCTAGGGTTTTTAGGATTTTCTAGGGTTATCTACAGTTTTCTAGGGTTATATAGGTTTTTTAGGGTTATCTAGGATTTTCTAGGGTTTTCTAGGGGTTTTTAGGTTTTCTAGGGTTATCTATGATTTTCTAGGATTCTTTAGGATTTTCTAGGGTTTTCTAGTGTTATCTAGGGTTTTCTAGGGTTTTCTAGAGTTTTCTAGGGTTTTCTAGGGTTTCTAGGGTTTTCTAGGGTTCTCTATGGGTTTTTAGGGTTTTCTAAAATTTTCTAGGGTTATCTAGGGTTTTAGGATTTTCTAGGATTTTCTAGGGTTTTCTAGGGTTCTCTAGGGTTTTCTACGGTTTTCTAGGATTCTTAGGGTTTTCTAGGGCTTTCTAAGGTTTTTAGGGTTTTCTAGGATCTTCTAGGATTTTCTAGGGTTTTCTAGCGTCTACTAGGGTTATTTAGGGTTATCAAGGATTTTCTAGTGTTTTCCAGGATTTTCTAGGGTTATCTAGGGATTTTTAGGGTTTTTAGGATTTTCTAGGATTTTCTAGGGTTCTCTAGGATTTTCTTGGGATTTCTTGGGTTTCTAGGATTTTTAGGGTTTTCTAGGGTTATCTAGGGTTTTCTAGAGTTTTCTAGGATTTCCTAGAATTTTCTAGAATTTTCTCGGGTTATCTAGGATTTTTAGGGTTTTCTAGGGTTTTCTAGGAGTTTTCTAGGAATTTCGAAGGTTTTCTAGGGTTTTTGAATGTTTTCTAGGGTTTTCTAGGGTCTTCTAGGATTTTCTAGGGTTTTCCAGCGTCTATTAGGGTTTTATAGGGTTATCTAGGATTTTCTAGGGTTTTCTAGGGTTTTCTAGGATTTTCTAGGGCTATCTAGGATTTTCTAGAGTTTTTAGGGTTTTCTAGGGTTTTCTAGGGTCTTGTAGGATTTTCTAGTATTTTGTAGCGTCTACTAGGGTTTTCTAGGATTATCTGGGGTTTTCTAGGGTTATCTAGGGTTTTCAAGGATTTTGTAGGATTTTCTTGGGCTATCTAGGGTTTTCTAGAGTTTTTAGGGTTTTCTAGGGGTTTTTAGGGCTTTCTAGGGTTATCAATGGTTTTCTAGGGTTTTTAGGATTTTCTAGTATTTTCATGGGTTATTAGGGTTTTCTAGGATTTTCTAGAGTTTTCTAGGATTTTTTAGGGTTTCTAAGGTTTTCTAGGGTTCTCTAGGGTTTTCTAGGGTTATCTAGGATTTTTAGAGTTTTCTAGGATTTTCTAGGGTTCTCTAAGATTTTCTAGGGTTTCTTAGAGTTTTCTAGGGTTTCTAGGATTATCTAGGATTTTTTAGGGTTATCTAGGGTTTTCTACGATTTTCTAGGGGTTTTTAAAATTTTCTAGGGTTATCTATGATTTTCTACGTTTTTAGGGTTTTCTAGGGTTATCTAGGATTTTCTAGGGTTTTCTAGAGTTTTCTAGGGTCTAGGTTCTAGGGTCTAGGATTTAGGGTTTATGGTTTATGGTTTAGGGTTTAGGGTTTAGAGTTTAGGGTTTAGGGTTTTAGGGTTCTAGGGTTCTAGGGTTCTAGGGCTTTAGGGTTCTAGGGTTTTAGGGTTCTAGGGGTTCTAGGGTTCTAGGGTTTTAGGAGTTTTTAGGGATTTTTAGGGTTTTAGGGGTTTTTAGTGGTTTAGGGGTTTTTAGGGGTTTTTAAGGTTTTTAGGGTTTTAAGGTTTTAGGGTTTAGGGTTTAGGGGTTATGGTTTAGGAGTTAGGGTTTAGGAGTTAGGGTTTAGGGTTTAGGGTTTAGGGAATGATAATACCAATAGCTAGTGTGGTTTTTCATATTCTCGAAAATTGGTTGACTGACAATAACCTTGTCGAGTAAGTCCGTCTGTTGAATGTAATTGATATTATCATTACCGTTCTTTATTATTATTAATCTTTATTGTATTCTTAAATACAAAAATCAAATTATAAAAAGGAATATTAAGTATTGATTACAAGAATGCCTAATAGTAAGGTATATGATATTATAATTAATATCATTAATAAGTGGAGTTGATAAGAAAATGATAAGTGAAATGATAACAGAGTGGGATAAAAAATAAAACTATTATTAAGTGATATAAATGAAGTAAATTATGAAAAATTTTGGTTAATTATCACTGAAAATTTTTTGTTAACAAACTTTTTCCTTTAGGCATTTGGGTTGAGGAATATGGACTTGGGCAACCACATGTCAATGTGGTGCTGGTTGAGGGGTAAAAGGGTGACCACGGGTTCTAGCTTTTGGATCCAATCTCGATACTGAATCAAGTTGTGCGACGGTTAATGAGGTTGCCGTATGCCATCATTAGGCTCAGTTCTCCTCGACAACGACCCAATGTTGTGGGGGTTGTACCTTAGGACTTACGATGAATCTTCTAATTACCCATAGTTATCCTAATTCAAAAATTATTATTGACTTTTGACCTATTCCTATTTTCACCATTTCACAGTTTATCTTCACCTCCCACTCACGACGGCCGCGCCACCAACCAGCCTCCTTTGCACACCGTCTCCATCGCTCCCGACAACTCCACTCAGCGTCGCTTCTGCCGTTTCCTGCACAGGTTAGCATCATTGTCTGTTCGCAAGCAAATGCGCGTCTTCAAAACCGCAGCTCAACGCTGCCATTACTGCCTCCAACACAAGTTACCCTCGTTGCGCCGAGTCCTCCTCTCCAGAAACTAGGCGTCGTCGCACCGCCATATCCATTCGACCATTGGGGCGCGCCTCCCCTACTTTGCCTCCACGCACGCCGCATCGGGTTTCATCCTCTCTCGTCACGCGCAGGAAGGTGAATGTTTCTTTGATTTAATTAGATGCTTCTTTTTGTTACGTGGATGTTTCTTTTAGGTTTCTTTGATTTAATTGGATTTATATTTCTTTTTTCTGGATTTTTAAACTATTTTATAGATTAATAATATAATATGTTCTAAAGTCTCTCATGTTCATGTTAGTTGATGTTTGTCAGTGGTTTAGGAGTTTTAAAAAAAGATTAGTTGAAATTTAGATTATTTTTGGTTGAATTGATGTTGGTTTATAATTTAGTTATTTAAAATAGGTTCAATGGTTTGAATTATGTAAATTTGTTAGGGCGGAAAAACAAACGGAGCTGCGTGCGGTCTTGACAAAAGCGTTGCGCGTAGCTATCTGGCGGTCCAAAGAGGGGTGGGTCACATTTCGGACGGCGTTGGGGCGGCTTTCTGGGCATATATACCGGCGGAGATGCAGGTGGCATGGATGGCGGTGTCCGGCGCAGCGATTCGGCGATCTGAGGATGGGTGGGTTGTGTTTGGGGGGTGATGATGGAAAACACGTTCGCGTGAAAGGAAAGGGGAAGGGAGAAGAGGCGGTCAATTGGTAATTCCGATTTTTTAAATTGTCATTAATTAATGATTATTCAAATTTTATTTTTTAAAAAATACAAAATCAATAATTATTAATTACAATTGTTTAAAGTTGGCTGCTTAGGAGTTGTTTACTTATACTTTTTTATATACGAGTGATGGACTTTGGCATCATATGAGTGGATCCTTTTAATTTTTTTTCTCAATTATTTGGTAAAGTATGATTTTTTATGATTCAAAGTTTTTTCTCATATGTTTTTTCTTGACCTTACTTTAAAGAGTATAAGGTGAAAGATCACACTTTATTAAATAATTAAAAAAATTAAAATGATTCATTTCTAATTAATAGAGATACTTGCACGACTCGATACTTAACTCAGTGATGGAGTAAAGCAAGTACTAGTGATGGAATAAACTTATACCTGAAGCGGTATTTATAGAAGAGCTGCTAAACTCAATGTTAAATAGAAGTTAAGTCATTAAAATCTAATCTTTGATTAGACCACTACGAACTAATTATTCAATTTTAGAACTAAGTATAGATGACAACCGATGTGTCGTGTGAGAAAAATTCCACTTAGACTATGTTTGGAATATAGACTAAGACTGAGACACAGTGACTGAATTAAGTTTAAATATTATGTTTGGTGTAAAGTGTACATAACTGAATTATATCTCAGTATCATGTTTGATTTAAGATAAAAGCAAAGACTGAAATTAATGAAATTGCCAAAATATCCCTATTTGTAAAATAAAACCCTAACCTTTGTAATTTAACTTTGGGGAACCCCTTTTCTCCTTGACCGTGTCCTGGAAATGTGCCGGAGCATTAAAGACCACCTCCGTTCAACTCCACCGTCGGTAGGACCGTGAAACTCGGCATAGAATATGATCCTCTTCAACAAAACACGTCACTCTTGCTGTAACGTTTATCGTGCCACTAGAAATTCCCTGAATCGTGAGTTTGATGCCGCTTCTTCCCACGTTGTTGGAGATGGCCACTGTGAGATTAATGGGATATGACAGATAATTTTTTTCCTCTGTGTGTCTTTAATTGATTTGGGAAGACGTGGTTATTGTTACGATTGTACAAAAAATATAGACAATAAAAATGAATAATTAAGCATGTGATTTTTTAAATAAATATTTTAATTATTGATACACATAATTTGGTGAGCATTTACCGATTTGTATCACATTACTTATCTCGTTTACAGATAAGTATAGCCATATCAATGTAAACGAGATAATACACAAACACGTGTCAATGTATCACATTTACACACGTGTAATGACACGGCCTTTATCTCGTTTATAGTATAAACGAGATATGACCATACTTAAGGCTGGGGAGCGCCTATAAATAAAACTCGTTCACAGCGCCCCCAATTCCACTCTGCACCTACTAAACCCTCATTTCTCTCTTTCTCACACTATTTTCTTGACATTTATTAGTTCCCCGAATGTTATGGCATGCGCAGACGCACGGGACCCTGATATCAATCGCTTAAATGGTAGTTGACTCATTGCGGGAGCTATCAGCTTCGAGATTAGTGTTTTTTTATCGTTCAAATTAATAAGCTATGTGTTTTTATTTAGGATATTTTTATAGAGTTAGTGTTTTAACACATGAATATACTGGTGGATATTTAAATAACACAGAATAAGTTAGTTGGCTAGTTATTAATATTTGTTACGTGTATAATTTACTTGTAGTAAAAGTTAAATAACAAAGTAATTTGATTTAATTAGTTAAGTAAATGTTTTTATTAGTTATTTTTTTAAAACATAAAGGAAATATATGTTAGTTAATATTAGTTATTTTTTTATTAGTTAATATTTGTTATATATTATTTTTTATCCTGTCTATTATGTTTTGTTGTTTATCTCAATTGCATTTTATATATTTTAGAACTGATTTTAATATGCTAGAGTACTTAGTTTGAAATTGAAGTTTTATAAAAGTTTTTTTTTTAAACAGAGGCCTCGCCTGCTACTACCTAGGCGGGTTAGTCACGCACTAGCACCACCGGATGCCATCATCCCTTACCTGAGGGAGGTTGGGTTTGGTGACACAGTGAAACTCAAGGACTTTGTATTTGACAACTCCTTGATCACTGCATTCGTGGAGCACTGGCGTTCGGAGACCCACACTTTCCACCTGCCATGGGTGAATGCACCATCACCTACAGAATGTTGCGTACCACCTTGGGTTATGCAAAGGCGAAGAGCCAATGGGTTGGTGTCTACGTGACTTCTAGACTTGGTACCAATGACCGACATAGGAGTACATGGAGGAGCTCCTGGGTGCCAGACCCCCACATGATCTGTAGCAGGGTGCCCAGAGGAAGGAGTCGTTTAGCATCAAGATGACATGGTTTCGGGACAGAGTCCACCACATGCCTCCAAGTACCACGGATCCAGTCACTCCTCTGACATTACACTAGGTGCTAGATCATGCTGCTGATCGGTAGTTACCTGATGACCGATAAGTCCAACAATCAAGTGCATATCAGATGGTTGCCCCTGTTGGCTGACTTTGAGAGGTGCAGCTGTCTACCATGGGGGTCCGCTATGCTTGCATGAACGTACCACTCCTTGTGCCATGCAGCACATTGTGACACCACGGACATAGCCGGATGTACACCGCTGCTAGTCTCGTGGATATACCACAGAATTTCACAGTGGTGTCCACTGGAGAGGCAGATTATGACCTTTCCTCTAGTAGTGAGGCAATTGTTATCGTTTAATGTTCTTGTCAATTTTTATTTATTCAATTCAAGTTTTACCTACACGGATTGACACAATTTGATTACTGCGTATGTTAACAGGTTGATCGGGATGACCCAACAGATTAGGGACCACTATGCACAGAGAGTCCTCCATTGGCGTACGGCGCTAGATCGACTGCATTTGGACGAGGTATACCTTTATTTTTTCCTTACTTTAATATGAAACATTTGAGTACAATTATCGTATAAACTACTTCTGATGAGCCTATGCCACTTAGTTATGCAATTTCGGTGGATGTCGTATGTCGATCCTAGATTGAATGACATTATTTTGGATTGAGTGAGGTCCGGTGGGGAGTGGAAGACTTGGTTGTCTGTTGTCCCCCTGGTATGCTTCAATATTATGGAGTTTCACCAGGCCCATCGGTTGAAACGACAGTTTAGAGGTGAGCAGCCAGTTCCTAGCGGTTTGGTTAATGTCGACAAGTTTCTGACCACTACTGGATGGGGAGAGGATGTGTGGCGGCCTACTCGCCTTTAGGAGTGGTATGATGGTTTCAGAGCCTGGTTTGAGGAGGGCCACATGATCTCCATTCAGCCTACCGCCGACAACAGGCCGATACAGGAGTACTGAGTCTGGTACCAGTAGGCCTGTCGGGTCAGACATCTGTCTGGGAAGGATGTGCTTGATGACCCCAGACTTTCGACCCTCCCTGATGACGTCCAGCCCACACCTAGTCAGCCCAAGGATGTCTCCACCTTCCACGAGATGTACCTGATCACTGTAGGCATGCCAGGGAGGTGCGACCAGACATTCGAAGACCTGCCAGGAGGGAGAGGGGTAGGAGGGACCTCGGAGGAGCTGCAATGCCTCGATGAGAGCACGTCAGACCCCGTAAGGAAAGGCTACACGTTGAATCCGAGGAGGAGGCAGATTATGTCCAGCAGGAGGATGTCGGCGATATACCCGATCTAGGGTTTTCTAGGGTTATCTAGGATTTTTTAAGGTTATCTAAGATTTTCTAGGGTTTTCTAGGGGTTTTCAGGGCTTTCTTGGGTTATCAATAGTTTTCTAGGGTTTTTTATGGGTTTCTAGTATTTTCTAGGGTTATCTAGGATTTTCTAGGGTTTTTGGAGTTTTCTAGGGTTTTCTAGGATTTCTAGGATTTTTTAAGGTTCTCTAGGATTTTCTAGGGTTTTCTAGGGTTATCGAGGATTTTCTAGGATTATCTAGGGTTTTTAGGGTTTTCTAGGATTCTCTAGGATTTTTTAGGATTTTCTAGGATTCTTAGAGTTTTCAAGTGTTTTCTAAGGTTTTCTAGGTTTTTCTAGGGTTCTCTAGGGTTTTCTAGGATTTTTTAGGGTTTTCTAGGATTTTCTAGGGTTATCTAGGGTTTTTAGGGTTTTCTAGGGTTTTCTAGGGTCTTCTAGGGATTTCTAGGGTTTTCTAGCGTCTACTAGGGTTTTCTAGGGTTATTTAGGATTTTCTAGAGTTATTTAGGGTTTTCTAGGATTCTCTAGGATTTTCTATGGTTTTCTAGGATTTTGTAGGATTTTTAGGATTTTCTAGGGTTCTCTAGGGTTCTCTAGGGTTTTCTAGAGTTTTCTAGGGTTTTCTAGAGTTTTTTAGGATTTTCTAGGTTATTCTAGGGTTTTCTAGGGTTATCTAGGATTTTTTAAGGTTATCTAAGATTTTCTAGGGTTTTCTAGGGGTTTTCAGGGCTTTCTTGGGTTATCAATAGTTTTCTAGGGTTTTTTATGGGTTTCTAGTATTTTCTAGGGTTATCTAGGATTTTCTAGGGTTTTTGGAGTTTTCTAGGGTTTTCTAGGATTTCTAGGATTTTTTAAGGTTCTCTAGGATTTTCTAGGGTTTTCTAGGGTTATCGAGGATTTTCTAGGATTATCTAGGGTTTTTAGGGTTTTCTAGGATTCTCTAGGATTTTTTAGGATTTTCTAGGATTCTTAGAGTTTTCAAGTGTTTTCTAAGGTTTTCTAGGTTTTTCTAGGGTTCTCTAGGGTTTTCTAGGATTTTTTAGGGTTTTCTAGGATTTTCTAGGGTTATCTAGGGTTTTTAGGGTTTTCTAGGGTTTTCTAGGGTCTTCTAGGGATTTCTAGGGTTTTCTAGCGTCTACTAGGGTTTTCTAGGGTTATTTAGGATTTTCTAGAGTTATTTAGGGTTTTCTAGGATTCTCTAGGATTTTCTATGGTTTTCTAGGATTTTGTAGGATTTTTAGGATTTTCTAGGGTTCTCTAGGGTTCTCTAGGGTTTTCTAGAGTTTTCTAGGGTTTTCTAGAGTTTTTTAGGATTTTCTAGGTTATTCTAGGGTTTTCTAGGGTTATCTAGGATTTTTTAAGGTTATCTAAGATTTTCTAGGGTTTTCTAGGGGTTTTCAGGGCTTTCTTGGGTTATCAATAGTTTTCTAGGGTTTTTTATGGGTTTCTAGTATTTTCTAGGGTTATCTAGGATTTTCTAGGGTTTTTGGAGTTTTCTAGGGTTTTCTAGGATTTCTAGGATTTTTTAAGGTTCTCTAGGATTTTCTAGGGTTTTCTAGGGTTATCGAGGATTTTCTAGGATTATCTAGGGTTTTTAGGGTTTTCTAGGATTCTCTAGGATTTTTTAGGATTTTCTAGGATTCTTAGAGTTTTCAAGTGTTTTCTAAGGTTTTCTAGGTTTTTCTAGGGTTCTCTAGGGTTTTCTAGGATTTTTTAGGGTTTTCTAGGATTTTCTAGGGTTATCTAGGGTTTTTAGGGTTTTCTAGGGTTTTCTAGGGTCTTCTAGGGATTTCTAGGGTTTTCTAGCGTCTACTAGGGTTTTCTAGGGTTATTTAGGATTTTCTAGAGTTATTTAGGGTTTTCTAGGATTCTCTAGGATTTTCTATGGTTTTCTAGGATTTTGTAGGATTTTTAGGATTTTCTAGGGTTCTCTATGGTTTTCTAGGGTTTTCTAGAGTTTTCTAGGGTTTTCTAGAGTTTTTTAGGATTTTCTAGGTTATTCTAGGGTTTTCTAGGGTTATCTAGGATTTTTTAAGGTTATCTAAGATTTTCTAGGGTTTTCTAGGGGTTTTCAGGGCTTTCTTGGGTTATCAATAGTTTTCTAGGGTTTTTTATGGGTTTCTAGTATTTTCTAGGGTTATCTAGGATTTTCTAGGGTTTTTGGAGTTTTCTAGGGTTTTCTAGGATTTCTAGGATTTTTTAAGGTTCTCTAGGATTTTCTAGGGTTTTCTAGGGTTATCGAGGATTTTCTAGGATTATCTAGGGTTTTTAGGGTTTTCTAGGATTCTCTAGGATTTTTTAGGATTTTCTAGGATTCTTAGAGTTTTCAAGTGTTTTCTAAGGTTTTCTAGGTTTTTCTAGGGTTCTCTAGGGTTTTCTAGGATTTTTTAGGGTTTTCTAGGATTTTCTAGGGTTATCTAGGGTTTTTAGGGTTTTCTAGGGTTTTCTAGGGTCTTCTTGGATTTTCTAAGATTTTCTAGGGTTATCTAGGGTTTTCTTGGGTTATGTAGGGTTTTCTAGGGTTTTCTAGGATTTTCTAGGGTTATCTAGGGTTTTCTAGGGTTTTTAGGATTTTCTAGGGTTATCTACAGTTTTCTAGGGTTATATAGGTTTTTTAGGGTTATCTAGGATTTTCTAGGGTTTTCTAGGGGTTTTTAGGTTTTCTAGGGTTATCTATGATTTTCTAGGATTCTTTAGGATTTTCTAGGGTTTTCTAGTGTTATCTAGGGTTTTCTAGGGTTTTCTAGAGTTTTCTAGGGTTTTCTAGGGTTTCTAGGGTTTTCTAGGGTTCTCTATGGGTTTTTAGGGTTTTCTAAAATTTTCTAGGGTTATCTAGGGTTTTAGGATTTTCTAGGATTTTCTAGGGTTTTCTAGGGTTCTCTAGGGTTTTCTACGGTTTTCTAGGATTCTTAGGGTTTTCTAGGGCTTTCTAAGGTTTTTAGGGTTTTCTAGGATCTTCTAGGATTTTCTAGGGTTTTCTAGCGTCTACTAGGGTTATTTAGGGTTATCAAGGATTTTCTAGTGTTTTCCAGGATTTTCTAGGGTTATCTAGGGATTTTTAGGGTTTTTAGGATTTTCTAGGATTTTCTAGGGTTCTCTAGGATTTTCTTGGGATTTCTTGGGTTTCTAGGATTTTTAGGGTTTTCTAGGGTTATCTAGGGTTTTCTAGAGTTTTCTAGGATTTCCTAGAATTTTCTAGAATTTTCTCGGGTTATCTAGGATTTTTAGGGTTTTCTAGGGTTTTCTAGGAGTTTTCTAGGAATTTCGAAGGTTTTCTAGGGTTTTTGAATGTTTTCTAGGGTTTTCTAGGGTCTTCTAGGATTTTCTAGGGTTTTCCAGCGTCTATTAGGGTTTTATAGGGTTATCTAGGATTTTCTAGGGTTTTCTAGGGTTTTCTAGGATTTTCTAGGGCTATCTAGGATTTTCTAGAGTTTTTAGGGTTTTCTAGGGTTTTCTAGGGTCTTGTAGGATTTTCTAGTATTTTGTAGCGTCTACTAGGGTTTTCTAGGATTATCTGGGGTTTTCTAGGGTTATCTAGGGTTTTCAAGGATTTTGTAGGATTTTCTTGGGCTATCTAGGGTTTTCTAGAGTTTTTAGGGTTTTCTAGGGGTTTTTAGGGCTTTCTAGGGTTATCAATGGTTTTCTAGGGTTTTTAGGATTTTCTAGTATTTTCATGGGTTATTAGGGTTTTCTAGGATTTTCTAGAGTTTTCTAGGATTTTTTAGGGTTTCTAAGGTTTTCTAGGGTTCTCTAGGGTTTTCTAGGGTTATCTAGGATTTTTAGAGTTTTCTAGGATTTTCTAGGGTTCTCTAAGATTTTCTAGGGTTTCTTAGAGTTTTCTAGGGTTTCTAGGATTATCTAGGATTTTTTAGGGTTATCTAGGGTTTTCTACGATTTTCTAGGGGTTTTTAAAATTTTCTAGGGTTATCTATGATTTTCTACGTTTTTAGGGTTTTCTAGGGTTATCTAGGATTTTCTAGGGTTTTCTAGAGTTTTCTAGGGTCTAGGTTCTAGGGTCTAGGATTTAGGGTTTATGGTTTATGGTTTAGGGTTTAGGGTTTAGAGTTTAGGGTTTAGGGTTTTAGGGTTCTAGGGTTCTAGGGTTCTAGGGCTTTAGGGTTCTAGGGTTTTAGGGTTCTAGGGGTTCTAGGGTTCTAGGGTTTTAGGAGTTTTTAGGGATTTTTAGGGTTTTAGGGGTTTTTAGTGGTTTAGGGGTTTTTAGGGGTTTTTAAGGTTTTTAGGGTTTTAAGGTTTTAGGGTTTAGGGTTTAGGGGTTATGGTTTAGGAGTTAGGGTTTAGGAGTTAGGGTTTAGGGTTTAGGGTTTAGGGAATGATAATACCAATAGCTAGTGTGGTTTTTCATATTCTCGAAAATTGGTTGACTGACAATAACCTTGTCGAGTAAGTCCGTCTGTTGAATGTAATTGATATTATCATTTATTATTATTATTATTATTATTATTATTATTATTGTTGTTGTTGTTGTATTCATAAATATAAAAATCAAATTATAAAAAGAACCATTAAGTATTGATTAAGTATTGATTATAAGAATGTCTAGTAAAGGATATGACATTATAATTAATATCATTAATAAGTGAAATTGATAAGAATATGATAAATAGAATGATAAGAGAGTGGAATAAAAATTAAAAGTGTTATTAAGTGATATAAACGAAATGAATTATAAAAAATTTTAGCTAATTATAGCTGAAATTTTTTTGTTATCAAACTTTTTTCTTAACTCAACTATTTATCCTATGCTCAAACCATTATTTCTTCCATTATAATACTTCTTCAATATTCATATTTAATACAAGTGAGACCTTACTCAATTAATTTGATGAAATTATATTTCAAATACTTTAAGCTATTATTCATATTATTACTGCATATACAAATAACACTAGAATAGTCTAATCTTCTTCATATCTTCCTTTTTCTTTATTGAAATGTTTACAATTTATTTTAAATTTTACAAATACTTTAAAAATAATAAAGGTGATCATTTCTTTTCTACATCAGATAAAATAACCAATAATTTTTTACATTCACGTCCTTTTAATATGCGTATGTGTTGTCCACACATTGTGCAAGTATCTTACTAGTTAACATTTAATTTATATTAGTGTGTCTTATTTATTATCACTAAATACAATAAAAATTTGTGTATCTTTGTGTATATTTTTTTGTGTATTTGTGTTTGTATCTATATATTTAAAAGACACTAACCAGCTGTCAA
>NC_029787.2:136072222-136074572 GCF_000816755.2 Arachis ipaensis | reverse complement strand
TGGCCTTGACGGTTGTTTATTGTGCACTGTGATCAGGCTTCCTTTCTGCATGTCTTTTTTTTTTGGCCATACAACACACTCACACACACATTCCACACATACTAACCTAGCATGTCTATGTAGATCTTCCCGTAATGGGGTTTATGTTAGCTGGTTACCATCGAGGCCCAAAATAATTTCAAGCCTTTCACCCAAAAAGGAAATAAAAGATAAAAAAAATCTTTACAGAACATAGAAGAAAAGAAAAGATTATCATATATACTTGCTTTCTAAGTATACAAGTATATAATCATTGGATAAATATTTAAATTGACTTCTATGAAATTTTATATTGGAGATTTTTGTTTAATAAATTTATTCTGCAAAAGTAATTATTATTTAATTTTGATGTACGGTCTGTAAAATGATTTTACACATGTATTTAATCGTATAACACTATATTAGTAAACATAATTATTTTTTATCTTAATTACGCGCACAAATAATTATTCAAAAAAATCATTGTTATGATACGACTGTATAAAATATTTTTCACTATTATCAAAATTAAACTCATTTTATAAGCCAGCTCAAGAACCACCCGTCTCAATTAATCTGCACATCTCTAAAAGTTCATCTAGGTCAACAAGTTTTAATTTGTTATCACTTGTTTGTTTCGTGCATGACGCTACATGATGAAAGTTTATGATGAAAAGTTGAATGCAGCCGCATTATCTCTATCTCCTTGTGATTCTGTGCCACCACATCATTACATAGCTTATAACTAAAAGAGAGATCGAACCTAGAATAAATAGGTACAACAAAATGTCATTGATATATACTTACATTTATATGATTACTCCTCAACTACCATATAACATATAACTACCAAAGTTTTCGAACGCAGCTAACATTCTTCTCTCCAGTACGGTACCACGCATGGCCACCCGCACCAAACGGTCGTTTATTCGTATTGGACAAAATTTTGGATCCATCACATGAATGAAACACTTTTATACGTTATTCGTTTAATGTATATTTTTGTGTATGTCCACTCATGTGATCCCATTTAATTAAGTCATTAATTATCAATTATCACAAATTAAAAAAACATTTAGTGAGTTTTTAATTGTACTAGAAGACAACATTATATTTTTGTAGTTAGGCACTTGCATGTGTGATACAAATTAAAATATATATTATATCATACAAAAAATACTAAGTATTTAAATCTTTTAAGTAATTAAATTTAACTAAGTTGTTTAAAAATAAAAATATATTACACCCACTTTTTTTTTTAAAGATCAATGCTGATCTTCTTTTTCATACATTTTTTTTTCCATCTTTAACATTGTTGTTGTTACCACTGCTGATCATCATTATGGTCGCTGTCACTTCTTCTTCTTCTTTTCACACAGAAAATTTAATGGAGGAGTGATAGGGACTAGTAATTTATGATTTGTAGCTATCAATAATGTTTTTAATGGTGTAAGATTTCATCTAATGGTGTAGGATTACTCATTTTTCTTTTGCTGATTATATGCTGGCCAGAATTTAATAAAGTTGCTGCCCCTTAGACTTTTTCAATTTAATGCACACCATATAAATTTTGGTACACAACACACAAATTTTAGTATCCAATATAAACATTTTTAACATTGACACTCAACCAATGAAATATACACAACATATAATTTTTGTAAATAACACAAAAATCTTAATGGATAGCATAGAATTTTAAATTTTTTATGTGCCAGCATAAAAATTTTTGGAGAACTACATATCCAGAATAATAACTCACTCAACTTACAAAATACATTCACAATAAAAAATTGTACTATAGGCAAAGATTTGTGTGCTATCTCAATAAATTTTTGTGTCTTCCAACAAAAATTTATTTTTTTTTTTTAAATAAAGGAGTTCGACACAATAGAGTAGAGCAAATAAGAAAAGATATACAAAATAAACAAACAACACTAGCAAGTAACATAAATAAGGAAACTCCTCAAGACCTCTTCAGCACAGTCATTAACAATATAAGAGAGAGTTTCCTCCTCCACTCCTCCAACAAAAATTTGTGCGCTACAAAAAGCTTGAAAAAAAAAAAAGGAATAATGATGTATGTGTTAATGTTACAAGTGTGAAGTGTATAAAATTAGTCTCGCATTAAATTTTAGACTGCTTTTTAGTTAAAATTGAAGAAAGCGATTTTCTACTAATTTGGATTAATTTCTTTCTCTTTTCTATATTATTTATGTTTTTAATTTATCCTTTTATTGCAAAGTCGGTTCATGTGTCACTTGCTTTATTTTAACATTTTTAGGTGAAACAAAGACCTTGTACATCCGTTCAAAAAAAAAATGTTATACAT
>NC_029787.2:136070863-136071623 GCF_000816755.2 Arachis ipaensis | reverse complement strand
ATACATCCTCCCCCCTCCCCACCCTTTTTTTTTTAATATAAATAAAGATATTTTAAGTTTTGTCATATGCATACTTTAAAATAATTTCTTTTATTATTGTGTATAATTTGAAATATTTGTGTATGCAATCAAAATAAAGAATGGATATTTTTCATCACACACGCATGTGAGAGAGAGAGAGAGCACACGGAGAGAGCATACACACATGCAGACACTGAGCATACACACATATATGTCTGGGGGTATATATGCCCGGTCTGAATATGTTAAAGGTTAATTTGATGTAATTTTATTGCTAAAAAAATTAAAAAAGTATATATATTTTAAATTAATTTTAATATTATGTTATATTAATTATAAGTTTATTGTTTTATTTTTAATTACATTTGTTGAATTAAAAATAAATTAAAAAAAGTATCAAATTAAAATTTATGAATAAATTCAAATTTAAATATGAATATTAATTTTTTGATAACAAATTTCTTCTTTATAAATATATGCATCATAAATAAGTTTATGTATAAATAAATTTTTTTTATAAATTATTGTTAAAGTTTTAAAGATCTGATTTCCACCAGGTTTGGACCTGGTATAATTGTGACAAAAAAAATTTAGTTTTCATTGAATTTAAGACTGAATTTGGATCTAAAAAATCGATTCGGTATATATTTAAAGTCGAATCCAAATTAAGACAAATTTAATTTCATCCGACTCATATATATATATTTAGCTGTCATAATTTCTCTTTTTAAAAACTTTA